>NW_027067217.1:0-14845 GCF_032884065.1 Artemia franciscana | reverse complement strand
AAAGTTTTAGTTTTTGAGGTTAATAGCTTTGTCTGTGGAAAAAATGAAGATATTAGACAATTTTATGATTGCATATGGTAAAGAATGTGATTAAAGGCTCTTTTCCTATTTCAAAAGTTTTAGTTTTAGAGGGTAATAGCTACGTATGTTGAAAAAAATGAAAATATTAGACTATTTTATGATTGCACAAGGTAAAGAATGTGATTAAAGGCTCTTTTCCTATTTCAAAAGTTTTAGTATTCGAGGGTAATAGCTACGTATGTTGAAAAAAAGAAGATATTAGACTATTTTATGATTGCAAATGGTAAAGAATGTGATTGAAGGCTCTTTTCCTAATTCAAAAGTTTTACTTTTCGAGGGTAATAGCTGTGTATGTTGAAAAAATGAAGATATTAGACTATTTTATGATTGCAAATGGTAAAGAATGTGATTAAAGGCTCTTTTCCTATTTCAAAAGTTTTAGTTTTCGAGGGTAATAGCTACGTATGTTGATAAAATGAAGATATTAGACTATTTTATGATTGCAAATGGTAAAGAATGTGATTAAAGGCTCTTTTCCTCTGTCAAAAGTTTTAGTTTTTGCGGGTAATAGCTACGTATGTTGAAAAAATGAAGATATTAGACAATTTTATGATTGCAAATGGTAAAGAATGTGATTAAAGGCTCTTTTCCTATTTCAAAAGTTTTAGCTTTCGACGGTAATAGCTATGTCTGTTGAAAAAATGAAGATATTAGACTATTTTATGATTGCACATGGTAAAGAATGTGATTAAAGGCTCTTTTCCTATTTCAACAGTTTTAGTTTTCGAGGGTAATAGCTACGTATGTTGAAAAAATGAAGATATTAGACAATTTTATGATTACTCATGGTAAGGAATGTGATTAAAGGCTCTTTTCCTATGTCAAAAGTTTTAGTTTTCGAGGGTAATAGCTACGTATGTTGAAAAAATGAAGATTTTAGACTATTTTATGATTGCAAATGGTAAAGAATGTGATTAAAGGCTCTTTTCCTATGTCAAAAGTTTCAGTTTTCGAGGGTAATAGCTACATATGTTAAAAAAATGAAGATATTAGACTATTTTATGATTGCACATGGTAAAGAATGTGATTAAAGGCTCTTTTCCTATGTCAAAAGTTTTAATTTTCGGGGGTAATAGCTACATATGTTGAAAGAATGAAGATATTAGACTATTTTATATTTCAAAAGTTTTAGTTTCCTATTTCAAAATAACTACGTTTGTTGAAAAAATGAAAATATTAGACTATTTAATGATTGCACATGGTAAAGAATGTGATTAAAGGCTCTTTTCCTATTTCAAAAGTTTTAGTTTTCGAGGGTAATAGCTAGGTATGTTGAAAAAATTAAGATATTACACTATATTATGATTGCAAATGGTAAAGAATGTGATTAAAGGCTCTTTTCCTATTTCAAAACTTTTAGTTTTCGAGGGTAATAGCTATGTCTGTGGAAAAAATGAAGATATTAGACTATTTTATGATTGCAAATGGTAAAGAATGTGATTAAAGGCTCTTTTCCTATTTCAAAAGTTTTAGTTTTCGAGGGTAATAGCTATGTCTGTGGAAAAAATGAAGATATTAGACTATTTTATGATTGCACATGGTAAAGAATGTGATTAAAGGCTCTTTTCCTATTTCAAAAGTTTTAGTTTTCGGGGGTAAGAGCTACGTATGTCGAAAAAATGAAGATATTAGACTATTTTATGATTGCACATGGTAAAGAATGTGATTAAAGGCTCTTTTCCTATTTAAAAAGTTTAGTTTTCGAGGGTAATAGCTACGTATGTTGAAAAAATGAAGATATTAGACTATTTTATGATTGCACATGGTAAAGAATGTGATTAAAGGCTCTTTTCCTGTGTCAAAAGTTTTAGTTTTCGAGGGTAATAGCTTTTTCTGTGGAAAAAAATGAAGATATTAGACACTTTTACGATTGCACATGGTAAAGAATGTGATTAAAGGCTCTTTTCCTATTTCAAAAGTTTTAGTTTTCGAGGGTAATAGCTAAGTATGTTGAAAAAATGAAGATATTAGACTATTTTATGATTGCAAATGGTAAAGAATGTGATTAAAGGCTCTTTTCCTATTTCAAAAGTTTTAGTTTTTGAGGGTAATAGCTATGTCTATGGAAAAAATGAAGATATTAGACTATTTTATGATTGCACATGGTAAAGAATGTGATTAAAGGCTCTTTTCCTATGTCAAAAGTTTTAATTTTCGAGGGTAACAGCTACGTATGTTGAAAAAATGAAGATATTAGACTATTTTATGATTGCAAATGGTAAAGAATGTGATTAAAGGCTCTTTTCCTGTTTCAAAAGTTTTAGCTTTCGAGGGTAATAGCTATGTCTGTGGAAAAAATAAAGGTATTAGACTATTTTATGATTAAATGTGATTAAAGAATGTGGCAGCTATTTCGAGGGTAATAGCCGCGTATGTTGAAAAAATGAAGATATTAGACTATTTTATGATTACACATGGTAAAGAATGTGATTAAAGGCTCTTTTCCTATTTCAAAAGTTTTAGTTTTCGGGGGTAAGAGCTACGTATGTTGAAAAAATGAAGATATTAGACTATTTTATGATTGCAAATGGTAAAGAATGTGATTAAAGGCTCTTTTCCTCTGTCAAAAGTTTTAGTTTTCGAGGGTAATAGCTACGTATGTAGAAAAAATGAAGATATTAGACAATTTTATGATTGCACATGGTAAAGAATGTGATTGAAGGCTCTTTTCCTATTTCAAAAGTTTTAGTTTTCGAAGGTAATAGCTATGTCTGTGGAAAAAATGAAGATATTAGACTATTTTATGATTGCACATGGTAAAGAGTGTGATTAAAGGCTCTTTTCCTATTTCAAAACTTTTAGTTTTCGAGGGTAATAGCTACGTATGTTAAAAAAATGAAGATATTAGACATTTTTATGATTGCACATGGTAAAGAGTGTGATTAAAGGCTCTTTTCCTATTTCAAAAGTTTTAGTTTTTGAGGTTAATAGCTTTGTCTGTGGAAAAAATGAAGATATTAGACAATTTTATGATTGCATATGGTAAAGAATGTGATTAAAGGCTCTTTTCCTATTTCAAAAGTTTTAGTTTTAGAGGGTAATAGCTACGTATGTTGAAAAAAATGAAAATATTAGACTATTTTATGATTGCACAAGGTAAAGAATGTGATTAAAGGCTCTTTTCCTATTTCAAAAGTTTTAGTATTCGAGGGTAATAGCTACGTATGTTGAAAAAAGAAGATATTAGACTATTTATGATTGCAAATGGTAAAGAATGTCATTGAAGGCTCTTTTTCTAATTCAAAAGTTTTACTTTTCGAGGGTAATAGCTGTGTATGTTGAAAAAATGAAGATATTAGACTATTTTATGATTGCAAATGGTAAAGAATGTGATTAAAGGCTCTTTTCCTATTTCAAAAGTTTTAGTTTTCGAGGGTAATAGCTACGTATGTTGATAAAATGAAGATATTAGACTATTTTATGATTGCAAATGGTAAAGAATGTGATTAAAGGCTCTTTTCCTCTGTCAAAAGTTTTAGTTTTTGAGGGTAATAGCTACGTATGTTGAAAAAATGAAGATATTAGACAATTTTATGATTGCAAATGGTAAAGAATGTGATTAAAGGCTCTTTTCCTATTTTAAAAGTTTTAGTTTTCGACGGTAATAGCTATGTCTGTTGAAAAAATGAAGATATTAGACTATTTTATGATTGCACATGGTAAAGAATGTGATTAAAGGCTCTTTTCCTATTTCAACAGTTTTAGTTTTCGAGGGTAATAGCTACGTATGTTGAAAAAATGAAGATATTAGACAATTTTATGATTGCAAATGGTAAGGAATGTGATTAAAGGCTCTTTTCCTATGTCAAAAGTTTTAGTTTTCGAGGGTAATAGCTACGTATGTTGAAAAAATGAAGATATTAGACTATTTTATGATTGCAAATGGTAAAGAATGTGATTAAAGGCTCTTTTCCTATGTCAAAAGTTTCAGTTTTCGAGGGTAATAGCTACATATGTTAAAAAAATGAAGATATTAGACTATTTAATGATTGCACATGGTAAAGAATGTGATTAAAGGCTCTTTTCCTATTTCAAAAGTTTTAGTTTTCGAGGGTAATAGCTACGTATGTTGAAAAAATTAAGATATTACACTATATTATGATTGCAAATGGTAAAGAATGTGATTAAAGGCTCTTTTCCTATTTAAAAAGTTTAGTTTTCGAGGGTAATAGCTACGTATGTTGAAAAAATGTAAGATATTAGACTATTTTATGATTGCACATGGTAAAGAATGTGATTAAAGGCTCTTTTCCTGTGTCAAAAGTTCTAGTTTTCGAGGGTAATAGCTTTTTCTGTGGAAAAAAATGAAGATATTAGACACTTTTACGATTGCACATGTAAAGAATGTGATTAAAGGCTCTTTTCCTATTTCAAAAGTTTTAGTTTTCGAGGGTAATAGCTATGTATGTTGAAAAAATGAAGATATTAGACAATTTTATGATTGCAAATGGTAAAGAATGTGATTAAAGGCTCTTTTCCTATTTCAAAAGTTTTAGTTTTCGAGGCTAATAGCTATGTCTGTTGAAAAAATGAAGATATTAGACTTTTTTATGATTTCACATGGTAAAGAATGTGATTAAAGGCTCTTTTCCTATGTCAAAAGTTTTAGTTTTCGAGGGTAATAGCTTTTTCTGTTGAAAAAATGAAGATATTAGACAATTTTATGATTGGACATGGTAAAGAATGTGATTAAAAGCTCTTTTCCTATTTCAAAAGTTTTAGTTTTCGAGGGTAATAGCTATGTCTGTGGAAAAAATGAAGATATTAGACTATTTTATGATTGCACATGGTAAAGACTGTGATTAAAGGCTCTTTTCCTATGTCAAAAGTTTTAGTTTTCGAGGGTAATAGCTATGTATGTTGAAAAAATGAAGAATTTAGACTATTTTATGATTGCAAATGGTAAAGAATGTGATTAAAGGCTCTTTTCCTATTTCAAAAGTTTTAGTTTTCGAGGGTAATAGCTATGTCTGTGGAAAAAATGAAGATATTAGACTATTTTATGATTGCACATGGTAAAGAGTGTGATTAAAGGCTCTTTTCCTATTTCAAAAGTTTTAGTTTTTGAGATTAATAGCTTTGTCTGTGGAAAAAATGAAGATATTAGACAATTTTATGATTGCATATGGTAAAGAATGTGATTAAAGGCTCTTTTCCCTATTTCAAAAGTTTTAGTTCTAGAGGGTAATAGCTACGTATGTTGAAAAAAATGAAAATATTAGACTATTTTATGATTGCACAAGGTAAAGAATGTGATTAAAGGCTCTTTTCCTATTTCAAAAGTTTTAGTATTCGAGGGTAATAGCTACGTATGTTGAAAAAATGAAGATATTAGACTATTTTATGATTGCAAATGGTAAAGAATGTGATTGAAGGCTCTTTTCCTAATTCAAAAGTTTTACTTTTCGAGGGTAATAGCTGCGTATGTTGAAAAAATGATGATATTAGACTATTTTATGATTGCAAATGGTAAAGAATGTGATTAAAGGCTCTTTTCCTATTTCAAAAGTTTTAGTTTTCGAGGGTAATAGCTATGTTGATAAAATGAAGATATTAGACTATTTTATGATTGCAAATAGTAAAGAATGTGATTAAAGGCTCTTTTCCTCTGTCAAAAGTTTTAGTTTTTGAGGGTAATAGCTACGTATGTTGAAAAAATGAAGATATTAGACAATTTTATGATTGCAAATGGTAAAGAATGTGATTAAAGGCTCTTTTCCTATTTCAAAAGTTTTAGTTTTCGACGGTAATAGCTATGTCTGTTGAAAAAATGAAGATATTAGACTATTTTATGATTGCACATGGTAAAGAATGTGATTAAAGGCTCTTTTCCTATTTCAACAGTTTTAGTTTTCGAGGGTAATAGCTACGTATGTTGAAAAAATGAAGATATTAGACAATTTTATGATTGCAAATGGTAAGGAATGTGATTAAAGGCTCTTTTCCTATGTCAAAAGTTTTAGTTTTCGAGGGTAATAGCTACGTATGTTGAAAAAATGAAGATATTAGACTATTTTATGATTGCAAATGGTAAAGAATGTGATTAAAGGCTCTTTTCCTATGTCAAAAGTTTCAGTTTTCGAGGGTAATAGCTACATATGTTAAAAAAATGAAGATATTAGACTATTTAATGATTGCACATGGTAAAGAATGTGATTAAAGGCTCTTTTCCTATTTCAAAAGTTTTAGTTTTCGAGGGTAATAGCTACGTATGTTGAAAAAATTAAGATATTACACTATATTATGATTGCAAATGGTAAAGAATGTGATTAAAGGCTCTTTTCCTATTTAAAAAGTTTAGTTTTCGAGGGTAATAGCTACGTATGTTGAAAAAATGTAAGATATTAGACTATTTTATGATTGCACATGGTAAAGAATGTGATTAAAGGCTCTTTTCCTGTGTCAAAAGTTTTAGTTTTCGAGGGTAATAGCTTTTTCTGTGGAAAAAAATGAAGATATTAGACACTTTTACGATTGCACATGGTAAAGAATGTGATTAAAGGCTCTTTTCCTATTTCAAAAGTTTTAGTTTTCGAGGGTAATAGCTATGTATGTTGAAAAAATGAAGATATTAGACAATTTTATGATTGCAAATGGTAAAGAATGTGATTAAAGGCTCTTTTCCTATTTCAAAAGTTTTAGTTTTCGAGGCTAATAGCTATGTCTGTTGAAAAAAATGAAGATATTAGACTTTTTTATGATTTCACATGGTAAAGAATGTGATTAAAGGCTCTTTTCCTATGTCAAAAGTTTTAGTTTTCGAGGGTAATAGCTTTGTCTGTTGAAAAAATGAAGATATTAGACAATTTTATGATTGGACATGGTAAAGAATGTGATTAAAAGCTCTTTTCCTATTTCAAAAGTTTTAGTTTTTGAGGGTAATAGCTATGTCTGTGGAAAAAATGAAGATATTAGACTATTTTATGATTGCACATGGTAAAGACTGTGATTAAAGGCTCTTTTCCTATGTCAAAAGTTTTAGTTTTCGAGGGTAATAGCTATGTATGTTGAAAAAATGAAGATAGTAGACTATTTTATGATTGCAAATGGTAAAGAATGTGATTAAAGGCTCTTTTCCTATTTCAAAAGTTTTAGTTTTCGAGGGTAATAGCTATGTCTGTGGAAAAAATGAAGATATTAGACTATTTTATGACTGCACATGGTAAAAAATGTGATTAAAGGCTCTTTTCCTATGTCAAAAACTTTAGTTTTCGAGGGTAATAGCTACTACGTATGTTGAAAAAATGAAGATATTAGACTATTTTATGATTGCAAATGGTAAAGAATGTGATTAAAGGCTCTTTTCCTATTTCAAAAGTTTTAGTTTTCGAGGGTAATAGCTATGTCTGTGGAAAAAATGAAGGTATTAGACTATTTTATGATTAAATGTGATTAAAGAATGTGGCAGCTATTTCGAGGGTAATAGCTGCGTATGTTGAAAAAATGAAGATATTAGACTATTTTATGATTGCACATGGTAAAGAATGTGATTAAAGGCTCTTTTCCTGTGTCAAAATTTCTAGTTTTCGAGGATAATAGCTTTTTCTGTGGAAAAAAATGAAGATATTAGACAATTTCATGATTGCACACGGTAAAGAATGTGATTAAAGGCTCTTTTCCTATTTCAAAAGTTTTAGTTTTCGAGGGTAATAGCTACATATGTTGAAAAAATGAAGATATTACACAATTTTATGATTGCGAATGGTAAAGAATGTGATTAAAGGCTCTTTTCCTATGTCAAAAGTTTTAGTTTTCGAGTGTAATAGCTACGTATGTTGAAAAATGAAGATATTAGACTATTTTATGATTGCAAATGGTAAAGAATGTGATTAAAGGCTCTTTTCCTATTTCAAAAGTTTTATTTTTCGAGGGTAATAGCTACATATGTTGAAAAAATGAAGATATTAGACTATTTTATGATTTCACATGGTAAAGAATGTGATTAAAGGCTCTTTTCCTATTTCAAAAGTTTTAGTTTTCGAGGGTAATAGCTACATATGTTGAAAAAATGAAGATATTAGACTATTTTATGATTGCAAATGGTAAAGAGTGTGATTAAAGGCTCTTTTCCTATTTCAAAAGTTTTAGTTTTCGAGGGTAATAGCTACGAATGTTGAAAAAATGAAGATATTAGACTATTTTATGATTGCAAATGGTAAAGAATGTGATTAAAGGCTCTTTTACTATTTCAAAACTTTTAGTTTTGGAGGGTAATAGCTATATCTGTGGAAAAAATTAAGATATTAGACTATGTTATGATTGCAAATGTAAAGAATGTGATTAAAGGCTCTTTTCCTATTTCAAAAGTTTTAGTTTTCGAGGGTAATAGCTATGTCTGTGGAAAAAATGAAGATATTAGACTATTTTATGATTGCACATGGTAAAGAATGTGATTAAAGGCTCTTTTCCTATTTCAAAAGTTTTAGTTTTCGGGGGTAAGAGCTACGTATGTTGAAAAAATGAAGATATTAGACTATTTTATGATTGCACATGGTAAAGAATGTGATTAAAGGCTCTTTTCCTATTTAAAAAGTTTTAGTTTTCAGGGTTAAGAGCTACGTATGTTGAAAAAATGAAGATATTTGACTATTTTATTATTGCACATGGTAAAGAATGTTATTAAAGGCTCTTTTTCTATTTCAAAAGTTTTAGTTTTCGAGGGTAATAGCTACGTATGTTGAAAAAATGAAGATATTAGACTATTTTATGATTGCACATGGTAAAGAATGTGATTAAAGGCTCTTTTCCTATGTCAAAAGTTTTAGTTTTCGAGAGTAATAGCTTGTTCTGTGGAAAAAAATGAAGATATTAGACAATTTTATGATTGCACATGGTAAAGAATGTGATTAAAGGCTCTTTTCCTATTTCAAAAGTATTAGTTTGCGAGGGTAATAGCTATACCTGTGGAAAAAAAGAAGATATTAGACTATTTTATGATTTCACATGGTAAAGAATGTGATTAAAGGCTCTTTTCCTATGTCAAAAGTTTTAGTTTTCGAGGGTAATAGCTTTGTCTGTGGAAAAAATGAAGATATTAGACAATTTTATGATTGGAAATGGTAAAGAATGTGATTAAAGGCTCTTTTCCTATTTCAAAAGTTTTAGTTTTCGAGGGTAATAGCTATGTCTGTGGAAAAAATGAAGATATTAGACTATTTTATGATTGCACATGGTAAAGACTGTGATTAAAGGCTCTTTTCCTATGTCAAAAGTTTTAGTTTTCGAGGGTAATAGCTAAGTATGTTGAAAAAATGAAGATATTAGACTATTTTATGATTGCAAATGGTAAAGAATGTGATTAAAGGCTCTTTTCCTATTTCAAAAGTTTTAGTTTTTGAGGGTAATAGCTATGTCTATGGAAAAAATGAAGATATTAGACTATTTTATGACTGCACATGGTAAAAAATGTGATTAAAGGCTCTTTTCCTATGTCAAAAGTTTTAGTTTTCGAGGGTAATAGCTACGTATGCTGAAAAAATGAAGATATTAGACTATTTTATGATTGCAAATGGTAAAGAATGTGATTAAAGGGCTCTTTTCCTGTTTCAAAAGTTTTAGCTTTCGAGGGTAATAGCTATGTCTGTGGAAAAAATGAAGGTATTAGACTATTTTATGATTAAATGTGATTAAAGAATGTGGCAGCTATTTCGAGGGTAATAGCCGCGTATGTTCAAAAAATGAAGATATTAGACTATTTTATGATTACACATGGTAAAGAATGTGATTAAAGGCTCTTTTCCTATTTCAAAAGTTTTAGTTTTCGGGGGTAAGAGCTACGTATGTTGAAAAAATGAAGATATTAGACTATTTTATGATTGCAAATGGTAAAGAATGTGATTAAAGGCTCTTTTCCTCTGTCAAATGTTTTAGTTTTCGAGGGTAATAGCTACGTATGTAGAAAAAATGAAGATATTAGACAATTTTATGATTGCACATGGTAAAGAATGTGATTGAAGGCTCTTTTCCTATTTCAAAAGTTTTAGTTTTCGAAGGTAATAGCTATGTCTGTGGAAAAAATGAAGATATTAGACTATTTTATGATTGCACATGGTAAAGAGTGTGATTAAAGGCTCTTTTCCTATTTCAAAACTTTTAGTTTTCGAGGGTAATAGCTACGTATGTTGAAAAAATGAAGATATTAGACATTTTTATGATTGCACATGGTAAAGAGTGTGATTAAAGGCTCTTTTCCTATTTCAAAAGTTTTAGTTTTTGAGGTTAATAGCTTTGTCTGTGGAAAAAATGAAGATATTAGACAATTTTATGATTGCATATGGTAAAGAATGTGATTAAAGGCTCTTTTCCTATTTCAAAAGTTTTAGTTTTCGAGGGTAATAGCTGCGTATGTTGAAAAAATGAAGATATTAGACTATTTTATGATTGCAAATGGTAAAGAATGTAATTAAAGGCTCTTTTCCTATTTCAAATTTTTAGTTTTCGAGGGTAATAGCTACGTATGTTGATAAAATGAAGATATTAGACTATTTTATGATTGCAAATGGTAAAGAATGTGATTAAAGGCTCTTTTCCTCTGTCAAAAGTTTTAGTTTTTGAGGGTAATAGCTACGTATGTTGAAAAATGAAGATATTAGTCAATTTTATGATTGCAAATGGTAAAGAATGTGATTAAAGGCTCTTTTCCTATTTCAAAAGTTTTAGTTTTCGACGGTAATAGCTATGTCTGTTGAAAAAATGAAGATATTAGACTATCTTATGATTGCACATGGTAAAGAATGTGATTAATGGCTATTTCCTATGTCAAAAGTTTTAGTTTTCGAGGGTAATAGCTACATATGTTAAAAAAATGAAGATATTAGACTATTTTATGATTGCACATGGTAAAGAATGTGATTAAAGGCTCTTTTCCTATGTCAAAAGTTTTAGTTTTCGGGGGTAATAGCTACATATGTTGAAAGAATGAAGATATTAGACTATTTTATATTTCAAAAGTTTTAGTTTCAAAATAACTACGTTTGTTGAAAAAATGAAAATATTAGACTATTTAATGATTGCACATGGTAAAGAATGTGATTAAAGGCTCTTTTCCTATTTCAAAACTTTTAGTTTTCGAGGGTAATAGCTATGTCTGTGGAAAAAATGAAGATATTAGACTATTTTATGATTGCAAATGGTAAAGAATGTGATTAAAGGCTCTTTTCCTATTTCAAAAGTTTTAGTTTTCGAGGGTAATAGCTATGTCTGTGGAAAAAATGAAGATATTAGACTATTTTATGATTCCACATGGTAAAGAATGTGATTAAAGGCTCTTTTCCTATTTCAAAAGTTTTAGTTTTTGGGGGTAAGAGCTACGTATGTCGAAAAAATGAAGATATTAGACAATTTTATGATTGCACATGGTAAAGAATGTGATTAAAGGCTCTTTTCCTATTTAAAAAGTTTAGTTTTCGAGGGTAATAGCTACGTATGTTGAAAAAATGAAGATATTAGACTATTTTATGATTGCACATGGTAAAGAATGTGATTAAAGGCTCTTTTCCTGTGTCAAAAGTTTTAGTTTTCGAGGGTAATAGCTTTTTCTGTGGAAAAAAATGAAGATATTAGACAATTTTATGATTGCAAATGGTAAAGAATGTGATTAAAGGCTCTTTTCCTATTTCAAAAGTTTTAGTTTTCGAGGGTAATAGCTTTGTTTGTGGAAAAAAATGAAGATATTAGACACTTTTACGATTGCACATGGTAAAGAATGTGATTAAAGGCTCTTTTCCTATTTCAAAAGTTTTAGTTTTCGAGGGTAATAGCTATGTATGTTGAAAAAATGAAGATATTAGACAATTTTATGATTGCAAATGGTAAAGAATGTGATTAAAGGCTCTTTTCCTATGTCAAAAGTTTTAGTTTTCGAGGGTAATAGCTTTGTCTGTTGAAAAAATGAAGATATTAGACAATTTTATGATTGGACATGGTAAAGAATGTGATTAAAGGCTCTTTTCCTGTGTCAAAAGTTTTAGTTTTCGAGGGTAATAGCTTTTTCTGTGGAAAAAAATGAAGATATTAGACAATTTTATGATTGCACATGGTAAAGAATTTGATTAAAGGCTCTTTTCCTATTTCAAAAGTTTTAGTTTTCGAGGGTAATAGCTTGTGGAAAAAATGAAGATATTAGACACTTTTACGATTGCACATGGTAAAGAATGTGATTAAAGGCTCTTTTCCTATTTCAAAAGTTTTAGTTTTCGAGGCTAATAGCTATGTCTGTTGAAAAAATGAAGATATTAGACTATTTTATGATTTCACATGGTAAAGAATGTGATTAAAGGCTCTTTTCCTATGTCAAAAGTTTTAGTTTTCGAGGGTAATAGCTTTGTCTGTTGAAAAAATGAAGATATTAGACAATTTTATGATTGGACATGGTAAAGAATGTGATTAAAGGCTCTTTTCCTATTTCAAAAGTTTTAGTTTTTGAGGGTAATAGCTATGTCTGTGGAAAAAATGAAGATATTAGACTATTTTATGATTGCACATGGTAAAGAATGTGATTAAAGGCTCTTTTCCTATTTCAAAAGTTTTAGTTTTCGAGGCTAATAGCTATGTCTGTTGAAAAAATGAAGATATTAGACTATTTTATGATTTCACATGGTAAAGAATGTGATTAAAGGCTCTTTTCCTATGTCAAAAGTTTTAGTTTTCGAGGGTAATAGCTTTGTTTGTTGAAAAAATGAAGATATTAGACAATTTTATGATTGGACATGGTAAAGAATGTGATTAAAGGCTCTTTTCCTATTTCAAAAGTTTTAGTTTTCGAGGGTAATAGCTATGTCTGTGGAAAAAATGAAGGTATTAGACTATTTTATGATTAAATGTGATTAAAGAATGTGGCAGCTATTTCGAGGGCAATAGCTGCATATGTTGAAAAAATGAAGATATTAGACTATTTTATGATTACAAATGGTAAAGAATTTGATTAAAGGCTCTTTTCCTATTTCAAAAGTTTTAGTTTTCGAGGGTAATAGCTACGTATGTTGAAAAAATGAAGATATTAGACTATTTTATGATTGCAAATGGTAAAGAATGTGATTGAAGGCCCTTTTCCTATTTCAAAAGTTTTAGTTTTCGAAGGTAATAGCTATGTCTGTGGAAAAAATGAAGATATTAGACTATCTATGATTGCACATGGTAAAGAATGTGATTAAAGGCTCTTTTCCTATTTCAAAACTTTTAGTTTTCGAGGGTAATAGCTACGTATGTTGAAATAATGAAGATATTAGACAATTTTATGATTGCACATGGTAAAGAATGTGATTAAAGGCTCTTTTCCTATGTCAAAGGTTTTAGTTTTCGAGGGTAATAGCTACGTATGTTGAAAAAATGAAGATATTAGACAATTTTATGATTGCACATGGTAAAGAATGTGATTGAAGGCCCTTTTCCTATTTCAAAAGTTTTAGTTTTCGAAGGTAATAGCTATGTCTGTGGAAAAAATGAAGATATTAGACTATCTTATGATTGCACATGGTAAAGAATGTGATTAAAGGCTCTTTTCCTATTTCAAAAGTTTTAGTTTTCGAGGGTAATAGCTACGTATGTTGAAATAATGAAGATATTAGACAATTTTATGATTGCACATGGTAAAGAATGTGATTAAAGGCTCTTTTCCTATGTCAAAGGTTTTAGTTTTCGAGGTTAATAGCTTTGTCTTTGGAAAAAATGAAGATATTAGACAATTTTATGAGTGCATATGGTAAAGAATGTGATGAAAGGCTCTTTTCCTATTTCAAAAGTTTTAGTTTTAGAGGGTAATAGCTACGTATGTTGAAAAAAAATGAAAATATTAGACTATTTTATGATTGCACAAGGTAAAGAATGTGATTAAAGGCTCTTTTCCTATTTCAAAAGTTTTAGTATTCGAGGGTAATAGCTACGTATGTTGAAAAAATGAAGATATTAGACCATTTTATGATTGCAAATGGTAAAGAATGTGATTGAAGGCTCTTTTCCTAATTCAAAAGTTTTACTTTTCGAGGGTAATAGCTGTGTATGTTGAAAAAATGAAGATATTAGACTATTTTATGATTGCAAATGGTAAAGAATGTGATTAAAGGCTCTTTTCCTATTTCAAAAGTTTTAGTTTTCGAGGGTAATAGCTACGTATGTTGATAAAATGAAGATATTAGACTATTTTATGATTGCAAATGGTAAAGAATGTGATTAAAGGCTCTTTTCCTCTGTCAAAAGTTTTAGTTTTTGAGGGTAATAGCTACGTATGTTGATAAAATTAAGATATTAGACAATTTTATGATGGCAAATGGTAAAGAATGTGATTAAAGGCTCTTTTCCTATTTCAAAAGTTTTAGTTTTCGACGGTAATAGCTATGTCCTGTTGAAAAAATGAAGATATTAGACTATTTTATGATTGCACATGGTAAAGAATGTGATTAAAGGCTCTTTTCCTATTTCAAAAGTTTTAGTTTTCGAGGGTAATAGCTACGTATGTTGAAAAAATGAAGATATTAGACAATTTTATGATTGCAAATGGTAAGGAATGTGATTAAAGGCTCTTTTCCTATGTCAAAAGTTTTAGTTTTCGAGGGTAATAGCTACGTATGTTGAAAAAATGAAGATATTAGACTATTTTATGATTGCAAATGGTAAAGAATGTGATTAAAGGCTCTTTTCTATTTCAAAAGTTTTAGTTTTCGAGGGTAATAGCTATGTCTGTTTAAAAAATGAAGATATTAGACTATTTTATGATTGCACATGGTAAAGAATGTGATTAAAGGCTCTTTTCCTATTTCAAAAGTTTTAG
>NW_027067216.1:0-14854 GCF_032884065.1 Artemia franciscana | reverse complement strand
AAGAATGTGATTAAAGGCTCTTTTCCTATTTCAAAAGTTTTAGTTTTCGAGGGTAATAGCTACGTATGTTGAAAAAATGAAGATATTAGACTATTTTATGATTGCAAATGGTAAAGAATGTGATTAAAGGCTCTTTTCCTATTTCAAAAGTTTTAGTTTTCGAGGGTAATAGCTACGTATGTTGAAAAAATGAAGATATTAGACTATTTTATGATTGCACATGGTAAAGAATGTGATTAAAGGCTCTTTTCCTATTTCAAAAGTTTTAGTTTTCGAGGGTAATAGCTACGTATGTTGAAAAAATGAAGATATTAGACTATTTTATGATTGCACATGGTAAAGAATGTGATTAAAGGCTCTTTTCCTATTTCAAAAGTTTTAGTTTTCGAGGGTAATAGCTACGTATGTTGAAAAAATGAAGATATTAGACTATTTTATGATTGCACATGGTAAAGAATGTGATTAAAGGCTCTTTTCCTATTTCAAAAGTTTTAGTTTTCGAGGGTAATAGCTACGTATGTTGAAAAAATGAAGATATTAGACTATTTTATGATTGCACATGGTAAAGAATGTGATTAAAGGCTCTTTTCCTATTTCAAAAGTTTTAGTTTTCGAGGGTAATAGCTACGTATGTTGAAAAAATGAAGATATTAGACTATTTTATGATTGCAAATGGTAAAGAATGTGATTAAAGGCTCTTTTCCTATTTCAAAAGTTTTAGTTTTCGAGGGTAATAGCTACGTATGTTGAAAAAATGAAGATATTAGACTATTTTATGATTGCACATGGTAAAGAATGTGATTAAAGGCTCTTTTCCTATTTCAAAAGTTTTAGTTTTCGAGGGTAATAGCTACGTATGTTGAAAAAATGAAGATATTAGACTATTTTATGATTGCAAATGGTAAAGAATGTGATTAAAGGCTCTTTTCCTATTTCAAAAGTTTTAGTTTTCGAGGGTAATAGCTACGTATGTTGAAAAAATGAAGATATTAGACTATTTTATGATTGCACATGGTAAAGAATGTGATTAAAGGCTCTTTTCCTATTTCAAAAGTTTTAGTTTTCGAGGGTAATAGCTACGTATGTTGAAAAATGAAGATATTAGACTATTTTATGATTGCAAATGGTAAAGAATGTGATTAAAGGCTCTTTTCCTATTTCAAAAGTTTTAGTTTTCGAGGGTAATAGCTACGTATGTTGAAAAAATGAAGATATTAGACTATTTTATGATTGCAAATGGTAAAGAATGTGATTAAAGGCTCTTTTCCTATTTCAAAAGTTTTAGTTTTCGAGGGTAATAGCTACGTATGTTGAAAAAATGAAGATATTAGACTATTTTATGATTGCAAATGGTAAAGAATGTGATTAAAGGCTCTTTTCCTATTTCAAAAGTTTTAGTTTTCGAGGGTAATAGCTACGTATGTTGAAAAAATGAAGATATTAGACTATTTTATGATTGCAAATGGTAAAGAATGTGATTAAAGGCTCTTTTCCTATTTCAAAAGTTTTAGTTTTCGAGGGTAATAGCTACGTATGTGAAAAAATGAAGATATTAGACTATTTTATGATTGCAAATGGTAAAGAATGTGATTAAAGGCTCTTTTCCTATTTCAAAAGTTTTAGTTTTCGAGGGTAATAGCTACGTATGTTGAAAAAATGAAGATATTAGACTATTTTATGATTGCAAATGGTAAAGAATGTGATTAAAGGCTCTTTTCCTATGTCAAAAGTTTTAGTTTTCGAGGGTAATAGCTACGTATGTTGAAAAAATGAAGATATTAGACTATTTTATGATTGCAAATGGTAAAGAATGTGATTAAAGGCTCTTTTCCTATTTCAAAAGTTTTAGTTTTCGAGGGTAATAGCTACGTATGTTGAAAAAATGAAGATATTAGACTATTTTATGATTGCAAATGGTAAAGAATGTGATTAAAGGCTCTTTTCCTATGTCAAAAGTTTTAGTTTTCGAGGGTAATAGCTACGTATGTTGAAAAAATGAAGATATTAGACTATTTTATGATTGCAAATGGTAAAGAATGTGATTAAAGGCTCTTTTCCTATTTCAAAAGTTTTAGTTTTCGAGGGTAATAGCTACGTATGTTGAAAAAATGAAGATATTAGACTATTTTATGATTGCAAATGGTAAAGAATGTGATTAAAGGCTCTTTTCCTATTTCAAAAGTTTTAGTTTTCGAGGGTAATAGCTACGTATGTTGAAAAAATGAAGATATTAGACTATTTTATGATTGCAAATGGTAAAGAATGTGATTAAAGGCTCTTTTCCTATTTCAAAAGTTTTAGTTTTCGAGGGTAATAGCTACGTATGTTGAAAAAATGAAGATATTAGACTATTTTATGATTGCAAATGGTAAAGAATGTGATTAAAGGCTCTTTTCCTATTTCAAAAGTTTTAGTTTTCGAGGGTAATAGCTACGTATGTTGAAAAAATGAAGATATTAGACTATTTTATGATTGCAAATGGTAAAGAATGTGATTAAAGGCTCTTTTCCTATTTCAAAAGTTTTAGTTTTCGAGGGTAATAGCTACGTATGTTGAAAAATGAAGATATTAGACTATTTTATGATTGCACATGGTAAAGAATGTGATTAAAGGCTCTTTTCCTATTTCAAAAGTTTTAGTTTTCGAGGTAATAGCTACGTATGTTGAAAAAATGAAGATATTAGACTATTTTATGATTGAAATGGTAAAGAATGTGATTAAAGGCTCTTTTCCTATTTCAAAAGTTTTAGTTTTCGAGGGTAATAGCTACGTATGTTGAAAAAATGAAGATATTAGACTATTTTATGATTGCAAATGGTAAAGAATGTGATTAAAGGCTCTTTTCCTATTTCAAAAGGTTTAGTTTTCGAGGGTAATAGCTACCTATGTTGAAAAAATGAAGATATTGGACTATTTTATGATTGCAAATGGTAAAGAATGTGATTAAAGGCTCTTTTCCTATTTCAAAAAGTTTTAGTTTTCGAGGGTAATAGCTTTGTCTGTGGAAAAAATGAAGATATTAGACAATTTATGATTGCAAATGGTAAAGAATGTGATTAAAGGCTCTTTTCCTATTTAAAAAAATTTAGTTTTCGAGGGTAATAGCTACGTATTAAAGGCTCTTTTCCTATTTCAAAAGTTTTAGTTTTCGAGGGTAATAGACACGTATGTTAAAAAATGAAGATATTAGACTATTTTATGATTGAAATGGTAAAGAATGTGATTAAAGGCTCTTTTCCTATTTCAAAAGTTTTAGTTTTCGAGGGTAATAGCTACGTATGTTGAAAAAATGAAGATATTAGACTATTTTATGATTGCAAATGGTAAAGAATGTGATTAAAGGCTCTTTTCCTATGTCAAAAGTTTTAGTTTTCGAGGGTAATAGCTACGTATGTTGAAAAAATGAAGATATTAGACTATTTTATGATTGCAAATGGTAAAGAATGTGATTAAAGGCTCTTTTCCTATGTCAAAAGTTTTAGTTTTCGAGGGTAATAGCTACGTATGTTGAAAAAATGAAGATATTAGACTATTTTATGATTGCAAATGGTAAAGAATGTGATTAAAGGCTCTTTTCCTATGTCAAAAGTTTTAGTTTTCGAGGGTAATAGCTACGTATGTTGAAAAAATGAAGATATTAGACTATTTTATGATTGCAAATGGTAAAGAATGTGATTAAAGGCTCTTTTCCTATTCAAAAGTTTTAGTTTTCGAGGGTAATAGCTACGTATGTTGAAAAAATGAAGATATTAGACTATTTTATGATTGCACATGGTAAAGAATGTGATTAAAGGCTCTTTTCCTATTTCAAAAGTTTTAGTTTTCGAGGGTAATAGCTAGTATGTTGAAAAAATGAAGATATTAGACTATTTTATGATTGCACATGGTAAAGAATGTGATTAAAGGCTCTTTTCCTATTTCAAAAGTTTTAGTTTTCGAGGGTAATAGCTAGTATGTTGAAAAAATGAAGATATTAGACTATTTTATGATTGCACATGGTAAAGAATGTGATTAAAGGCTCTTTTCCTATTTCAAAAGTTTTAGTTTTCGAGGGTAATAGCTACGTATGTTGAAAAAATGAAGATATTAGACTATTTTATGATTGCACATGGTAAAGAATGTGATTAAAGGCTCTTTTCCTATTTCAAAAGTTTTAGTTTTCGAGGTAATAGCTACGTATGTTGAAAAAATGAAGATATTAGACTATTTTATGATTGCAATGGTAAAGAATGTGATTAAAGGCTCTTTTCCTATTTCAAAAGTTTTAGTTTTCGAAGGTAATAGCTATGTCTGTGGAAAAAATGAAGATATTAGACTATTTTATGATTGCACATGGTAAAAAATGTGATTAAAGATCTTATCCTATTTCAAAAGTTTTAGTTTTCGAGGGTAATAGCTACGTATGTTGAAAAACTGAAGATATTAGACTATTTTATGATTGCAAATGGTAAAGAATGTGATTAAAGGCTCTTTTCCTATTTCAAAAGTTTGAGTTTTCGAGGGTAATAGCTACGTATGTTGAAAAAATGAAGATATTAGACTATTTTATGATTGCACATGGTAAAGAATGTGATTAAAGGCTCTTTTCCTATTTCAAAAGTTTTAGTTTTCGAGGGTAATAGCTACGTATGTTGAAAAATGAAGATATTAGACTATTTTATGATTGCAAATGGTAAAGAATGTGATTAAAGGCTCTTTTCCTATTTCAAAAGTTTGAGTTTTCGAGGGTAATAGCTACGTATGTTGAAAAAATGAAGATATTAGACTATTTTATGATTGCACATGGTAAAGAATGTGATTAAAGGCTCTTTTCCTATTTCAAAAGTTTTAGTTTTCGAGGGTAATAGCTACGTATGTTGAAAAAAGGAAGATATTAGACTATTTTATGATTGAAATGGTAAAGAATGTGATTAAAGGCTCTTTTCCTATTTCAAAAGTTTTAGTTTTCGAGGGTAATAGCTACGTATGTTAAAAAATGAAGATATTAGACTATTTTATGATTGCAAATGGTAAAGAATGTGATTAAAGGCTCTTTTCCTATTTCAAAAGTTTTAGTTTTCGAGGGTAATAGCTATGTCTGTGGAAAAAATGAAGATATTAGACTATTTTATGATTGCACATGGTAAAGAATGTGATTAAAGCTCTTATCCTATTTCAAAAGTTTTAGTTTTCGAGGGTAATAGCTACGTATGTTGAAAAACTGAAGATATTAGACTATTTTATTATTGCAAATTGTAAAGAATGTGATTAAAGGC
The DNA here is from genome assembly GCF_032884065.1 of Artemia franciscana. NCBI lineage: Eukaryota > Metazoa > Arthropoda > Branchiopoda > Anostraca > Artemiidae > Artemia > Artemia franciscana. The sequence continues at coordinate 9,599 of NW_027067216.1, read as the reverse complement.
TCTTTTCCTATGTCAAAAGTTTTAGTTTTCGAGGGTAATAGCTACGTATGTTGAAAAATGAAGATATTAGACTATTTTATGATTGCAAAGGGTAAAGAATGTGATTAAAGGCTCTTTTCCTATTTCAAAAGTTTTAGTTTTCGAGGGTAATAGCTACGTATGTTGAAAAAATGAAGATATTAGACTATTTTATGATTGCAAATGGTAAAAAATGTGATTAAAGGCTCTTTTCCTATTTCAAAAGTTTTAGTTTTCGAGGGTAATAGCTACGTATATTGAAAAAATGAAGATATTAGACTATTTTATGATTGCAAATGGTAAAGAATGTGATTAAAGGCTCTTTTCCTATGTCAAAAGTTTTGTTTTCGAGGGTAATAGCTACGTATGTTGAAAAAATGAAGATATTAGACTATTTTATGATTGCAAATGGTAAAGAATGTGATTAAAGGCTCTTTTCCTATTTCAAAAGTTTTAGTTTTCGAGGGTAATAGCTACGTATGTTGAAAAAATGAAGATATTAGAATATTTTATGATTGCAAATGGTAAAGAATGTGATTAAAGGCTCTTTTCCTATTTCAAAAGTTTTAGTTTTCGAGGGTAATAGCTACGTATGTTGAAAAAATGAAGATATTAGACTATTTTATGATTGCAAATGGTAAAGAATGTGATTAAAGGCTCTTTTCCTATTTCAAAAGTTTTAGTTTTCGAGGGTAATAGCTACGTATGTTGAAAAAATGAAGATATTAGACTATTTTATGATTGCACATGGTAAAGAATGTGATTAAAGGCTCTTTTCCTATTTCAAAAGTTTTAGTTTTCGAGGGTAATAGCTACGTATGTTGAAAAAATGAAGATATTAGACTATTTTATGATTGAAATGGTAAAGAATGTGATTAAAGGCTCTTTTCCTATTTCAAAAGTTTTAGTTTTCGAGGGTAATAGCTACGTATGTTGAAAAAATGAAGATATTAGACAATTTTATGATTGCACATGGTAAAGAATGTGATTAAAGGCTCTTTTCCTATTTCAAAAGGTTTAGTTTTCGAGGGTAATAGCTACCTATGTTGAAAAAATGAAGATATTAGACTATTTTATGATTGCAAATGGTAAAGAATGTGATTAAAGGCTCTTTTCCTATTTCAAAAGTTTTAGTTTTCGAGGGTAATAGCTATGTCTGTGGAAAAAATGAAGATATTAGACTATTTTATGATTGCACATGGTAAAGAATGTGATTAAAGGCTCTTTTCCTATTTCAAAGTTTTAGTTTTCGAGGGTAATAGCTACGTATGTTGAAAAAATGAAGATATTAGACTATTTTATGATTGCAAATGGTAAAGAATGTGATTAAAGGCTCTTTTCCTATTGTCAAAAGTTTTAGTTTTCGAGGGTAATAGCTACCGTATGTTGAAAAAATGAAGATATTAGACTATTTTATGATTGCAAATGGTAAAGAATGTGATTAAAGGCTCTTTTCCTATTTCAAAAGTTTTAGTTTTCGAGGGTAATAGCTACGTATGTTGAAAAAATGAAGATATTAGACTATTTTATGATTGCAAATGGTAAAGAATGTGATTAAAGGCTCTTTTCCTATTTCAAAAGTTTTAGTTTTCGAGGGTAATAGCTACGTATGTTGAAAAAATGAAGATATTAGACTATTTTATGATTGCAAATGGTAAAGAATGTGATTAAAGGCTCTTTTCCTATTTCAAAAGTTTTAGTTTTCGAGGGTAATAGCTAAGTATGTTGAAAAAATGAAGATATTAGACCATTTTATGATTGCACATGGTAAAGAATGTGATTAAAGGCTCTTTTCCTATTTCAAAAGTTTTAGTTTTCGAGGGTAATAGCTACGTATGTTGAAAAAATGAAGATATTAGACTATTTTATGATTGCAAATGGTAAAGAATGTGATTAAAGGCTCTTTTCCTATTTCAAAAGTTTTAGTTTTCGAGGGTAATAGCTACGTATGTTGAAAAAATGAAGATATTAGACTATTTTATGATTGCAAATGGTAAAGAATGTGATTAAAGGCTCTTTTCCTATTTCAAAAGTTTTAGTTTTCGAGGGTAATAGCTACGTATGTTGAAAAAATGAAGATATTAGACTATTTTATGATTGCAAATGGTAAAGAATGTGATTAAAGGCTCTTTTCCTATGTCAAAAGTTTTAGTTTTCGAGGGTAATAGCTACGTATGTTGAAAAAATGAAGATATTAGACAATTTTATGATTGCACATGGTAAAGAATGTGATTAAAGGCTCTTTTCCTATTTCAAAAGTTTTAGTTTTCGAGGGTAATAGCTACGTATGTTGAAAAAATGAAGATATTAGACTATTTTATGATTGCAAATGGTAAAGAATGTGATTAAAGGCTCTTTTCCTATTCAAAAGTTTTAGTTTTCGAGGGTAATAGCTACGTATGTTGAAAAAATGAAGATATTAGACTATTTTATGATTGCACATGGTAAAGAATGTGATTAAAGGCTCTTTTCCTATTTCAAAAGTTTTAGTTTTCGAGGGTAATAGCTACGTATGTTGAAAAAATGAAGATATTAGACTATTTTATGATTGCAAATGGTAAAGAATGTGATTAAAGGCTCTTTTCCTATTCAAAAGTTTTAGTTTTCGAGGGTAATAGCTACGTATGTTGAAAAAATGAAGATATTAGACTATTTTATGATTGCACATGGTAAAGAATGTGATTAAAGGCTCTTTTCCTATTTCAAAAGTTTAGTTTTCGAGGGTAATAGCTACGTATGTTGAAAAAATGAAGATATTAGACAATTTTATGATTGCACATGGTAAAGAATGTGATTAAAGGCTCTTTTCCTATTTCAAAAGTTTTAGTTTTCGAGGGTAATAGCTACGTATGTTAAAAAATGAAGATATTAGACTATTTTATGATTGCAAATGGTAAAGAATGTGATTAAAGGCTCTTTTCCTATTTCAAAATTTTAGTTTTCGAGGGTAATAGCTACGTATGTTGAAAAAATGAAGATATTAGACTATTTTATGATTGCACATGGTAAAGAATGTGATTAAAGGCTCTTTTCCTATTTCAAAAGTTTTAGTTTTCGAGGGTAATAGCTTTGTCTGTGGAAAAAATGAAGATATTAGACTATTTTATGATTGCACATGGTAAAGAATGTGATTAAAGGCTCTTTTCCTATTTCAAAAGTTTTAGTTTTCGAGGGTAATAGCTACGTATGTTGAAAAAATGAAGATATTAGACTATTTTATGATTGCAAATGGTAAAGAATGTGATTAAAGGCTCTTTTCCTATTTCAAAAGTTTTAGTTTTCGAGGGTAATAGCTACGTATGTTGAAAAAATGAAGATATTAGACTATTTTATGATTGCAAATGGTAAAGAATGTGATTAAAGGCTCTTTTCCTATTTCAAAAGTTTTAGTTTTCGAGGGTAATAGCTACGTATGTTGAAAAAATGAAGATATTAGACTATTTTATGATTGCAAATGGTAAAGAATGTGATTAAAGGCTCTTTTCCTATGTCAAAAGTTTTAGTTTTCGAGGGTAATAGCTACGTATGTTGAAAAAATGAAGATATTAGACTATTTTATGATTGCAATGGTAAAGAATGTGATTAAAGGCTCTTTTCCTATTTCAAAAGTTTTAGTTTTCGAGGGTAATAGCTACGTATGTTGAAAAAATGAAGATATTAGACTATTTTATGATTGCAAATGGTAAAGAATGTGATTAAAGGCTCTTTTCCTATTTCAAAAGTTTTAGTTTTCGAGGGTAATAGCTACGTATGTTGAAAAAATGAAGATATTAGACTATTTTATGATTGCAAATGGTAAAGAATGTGATTAAAGGCTCTTTTCCTATTTCAAAAGTTTTAGTTTTCGAGGGTAATAGCTATGTCTGTGGAAAAAATGAAGATATTAGACTATTTTATGATTGCACATGGTAAAGAATGTGATTAAAGGCTCTTTTCCTTTTCAAAAGTTTTAGTTTTCGAGGGTAATAGCTACGTATGTTGAAAAAATGAAGATATTAGACAATTTTATGATTGCCCATGGTAAAGAATGTGATTAAAGGCTCTTTTCCTATTTCAAAAGTTTTAGTTTTCGAGGGTAATAGCTACGTATGTTGAAAAAATGAAGATATTAGACTATTTTATGATTGCAAATGGTAAAGAATGTGATTAAAGGCTCTTTTCCTATGTCAAAAGTTTTAGTTTTCGAGGGTAATAGCTACGTATGTTGAAAAAATGAAGATATTAGACTATTTTATGATTGCAAATGGTAAAGAATGTGATTAAAGGCTCTTTTCCTATGTCAAAAGTTTTAGTTTTCGAGGGTAATAGCTACGTATGTTGAAAAAATGAAGATATTAGACTATTTTATGATTGCAAATGGTAAAGAATGTGATTAAAGGCTCTTTTCCTTTGTCAAAAGTTTTAGTTTTCGAGGGTAATAGCTACGTATGTTGAAAAAATGAAGATATTAGACTATTTTATGATTGCAAATGGTAAAGAATGTGATTAAAGGCTCTTTTCCTATTTCAAAAGTTTTAGTTTTCGAGGGTAATAGCTACGTATGTTGAAAAAATGAAGATATTAGACTATTTTATGATTGCAAATGGTAAAGAATGTGATTAAAGGCTCTTTTCCTATTTCAAAAGTTTTAGTTTTCGAGGGTAATAGCTATGTCTGTGAAAAAATGAAGATATTAGACTATTTTATGATTGCACATGGTAAAGAATGTGATTAAAGGCTCTATTCCTATTTCAAAAGTTTTAGTTTTCGAGGGTAATAGCTACGTATGTTGAAAAAATGAAGATATTAGACAATTTTATGATTGCACATGGTAAAGAATGTGATTAAAGGCTCTTTTCCTATTTCAAAAGTTTTAGTTTTCGAGGGTAATAGCTACGTATGTTGAAAAAATGAAGATATTAGACTATTTTATGATTGCACATGGTAAAGAATGTGATTAAAGGCTCTTTTCCTATTTCAAAAGTTTTAGTTTTCGAGGGTAATAGCTACGTATGTTGAAAAAATGAAGATATTAGACTATTTTATGATTGCAAATGGTAAAGAATGTGATTAAAGGCTCTTTTCCTATTTCAAAAGTTTTAGTTTTCGAGGGTAATAGCTACGTATGTTGAAAAAATGAAGATATTAGACTATTTTATGATTGCACATGGTAAAGAATGTGATTAAAGGCTCTTTTCCTATTTCAAAAGTTTTAGTTTTCGAGGGTAATAGATACGTATGTTGAAAAAATGAAGATATTAGACTATTTTATGATTGAAATGGTAAAGAATGTGATTAAAGGCTCTTTTCCTATTTCAAAAGTTTTAGTTTTCGAGGGTAATAGCTACGTATGTTGAAAAAATGAAGATATTAGACTATTTTATGATTGCAAATGGTAAAGAATGTGATTAAAAGGCTCTTTTCCTATTTCAAAAGTTTTAGTTTTCGAGGGTAATAGCTTTGTATGTTGAAAAAATGAAGATATTAGACTATTTTATGATTGCAAATGGTAAAGAATGTGATTAAAGGCTCTTTTCCTATGTCAAAAGTTTTAGTTTTCGAGGGTAATAGCTACGTATGTTGAAAAAATGAAGATATTAGACTATTTTATGATTGCAAATGGTAAAGAATGTGATTAAAGGCTCTTTTCCTATGTCAAAAGTTTTAGTTTTCGAGGGTAATAGCTACGTATGTTGAAAAAATGAAGATATTAGACTATTTTATGATTGCAAATGGTAAAGAATGTGATTAAAGGCTCTTTTCCTATGTCAAAAGTTTTAGTTTTCGAGGGTAATAGCTACGTATGTTGAAAAAATGAAGATATTAGACAATTTTATGATTGCACATGGTAAAGAATGTGATTAAAGGCTCTTTTCCTATTTCAAAAGTTTTGGTTTTCGAGGGTAATAGCTACGTATGTTGAAAAAATGAAGATATTAGACTATTTTATGATTGCAAATGGTAAAAAATGTGATTAAAGGCTCTTTTCCTATGTCAAAAGTTTTAGTTTTCGAGGGTAATAGCTACGTATGTTGAAAAAATGAAGATATTAGACTATTTTATGATTGCACATGGTAAAGAATGTGATTAAAGTCTCTTTTCCTATTTCAAAAATCTTAGTTTTCGAGGGTAATAGCTATGCATGTGGAAAAAATGAGAATATTAGACTATTTTATGATTGCACATGGTAAAGAATGTGATTAAAGGCTCTTTTCCTATTTCAAAAGTTTTAGTTTTCGAGGGTAATAGCTACGTATGTTGAAAAAAAATGAAGATATTAGACTATTTTATGATTGCAAATGGTAAAGAATGTGATTAAAAGCTCTTTTCCTATTTCAAAAGTTTTAGTTTTCGAGGGTAATAGCTTTGTCTGTGGAAAAAATGAAGATATTAGACTATTTTATGATTGCAAATGGTAAAGAATGTGATTAAAGGCTCTTTTCCTATGTCAAAAGTTTTAGTTTTCGAGGGTAATAGCTACGTATGTTAAAAAAATGAAGATATTAGACTATTTTTTTATTGCAAATGGTAAAGAATGTGATTAAAGGCTCTTTTCCTATGTCAAAAGTTTTAGTTTTCGAGGGTAATAGCTACGTATGTTGAAAAAATTAAGATATTAGACTATTTTATGATTGCAAATGGTAAAGAATGTGATTAAAGGCTCTTTTCCTATGTCAAAAGTTTTAGTTTTCGAGGGTAATAGCTACGTATGTTGAAAAAATGAAGATATTAGACAATTTTATGATTGCACATGGTAAAGAATGTGATTAAAGGCTCTTTTCCTATTTCAAAAGTTTTGGTTTTCGAGGGTAATAGCTACGTATGTTGAAAAAATGAAGATATTAGACTATTTTTTGATTGCAAATGGTAAAGAATGTGATTAAAGGCTCTTTTCCTATGTCAAAAGTTTTAGTTTTCGAGGGTAATAGCTACGTATGTTGAAAAAATTAAGATATTAGACTATTTTATGATTGCAAATGGTAAAGAATGTGATTAAAGGCTCTTTTCCTATGTCAAAAGTTTTAGTTTTCGAGGGTAATAGCTACGTATGTTGAAAAAATGAAGATATTAGACAATTTTATGATTGCACATGGTAAAGAATGTGATTAAAGGCTCTTTTCCTATTTCAAAAGTTTTGGTTTTCGAGGGTAATAGCTACGTATGTTGAAAAAATGAAGATATTAGACTATTTTATGATTGCAAATGGTAAAAAATGTGATTAAAGGCTCTTTTCCTATGTCAAAAGTTTTAGTTTTCGAGGGTAATAGCTACGTATGTTGAAAAAATGAAGATATTAGACTATTTTATGATTGCACATGGTAAAGAATGTGATTAAAGTCTCTTTTCCTATTTCAAAAATCTTAGTTTTCGAGGGTAATAGCTATGTATGTGGAAAAAATGAGAATATTAGACTATTTTATGATTGCACATGGTAAAGAATGTGATTAAAGGCTCTTTTCCTATTTCAAAAGTTTTAGTTTTCGAGGGTAATAGCTACGTATGTTGAAAAAATGAAGATATTAGACAATTTTATGATTGCACATGGTAAAGAATGTGATTAAAGGCTCTTTTCCTATTTCAAAAGTTTTAGTTTTCGAGGGTAATAGCTACGTATGTTGAAAAAATAAAGATATTAGACTATTTTATGATTGCAAATGGTAAAGAATGTGATTAAAGGCTCTTTTCCTATTTCAAAAGTTTTAGTTTTCGACGGCAATAGCTACGTATGTTGAAAAAATGAAGATATTAGACTATTTTATGATTGCAAATGGCAAAGAATGTGATTAAAGGCTCTTTTCCTATTTCAAAAGTTTTAGTTTTCGAAGGTAATAGCTATGTCTGTGGAAAAAATGAAGATATTAGACTATTTTATGATTGCACATGGTAAAGAATGTGATTAAAGCTCTTATCCTATTTCAAAAGTTTTAGTTTTCGAGGGTAATAGCTACGTATGTTGAAAAACTGAAGATATTAGACTATTTTATGATTGCAAATTGTAAAGAATGTGATTAAAGGCTCTTTTCCTATGTCAAAAGTTTTAGTTTTCGAGGGTAATAGCTACGTATGTTGAAAAAAGGAAGATATTAGACTATTTTATGATGGGAAATGGTAAAGAATGTGATTAAAGGCTCTTTTCCTATTTCCTATTTCATGTTGAAAAAATGAAGCTATTGGACAATTTTATGATTGCTCAGGGTAAAGAATGTGATTAAAGGCTCTTTTCCTATTTCAAAAGATTTAGTTTTCGAGGGTAATAGCTATGTATGTTGAAAAAATGAAGATATTAGACTATTTTATGATTGCAAATGGTAAAGAATGTGATTAAAGGCTCTTTTCCTATTTCCTATTTCATGTTGAAAAAATGAAGCTATTGGACAATTTTATGATTGCTCAGGGTAAAGAATGTGATTAAAGGCTCTTTTCCTATGTCAAAAGTTTTAGTTTTCGAAGGTAATAGCTACGTATGTTGAAAAAATGAAGATATTAGGCTATTTTATGATTGCAATTGGTAAAGAATGTGATTAAAGGCTCTTTTCCTATTTCAAAAGTTTTAGTTTTCGAGGGTAATAGCTACGTATATTGAAAAAAAATGATGATATTAGACTATTTTATGATTGCAAATGGTAAAGAATGTGATTAAAGGCTCTTTTCCTATGTCAAAAATTTTAGTTTTCGAGGGTAATAGCTACGTATGTTGAAAAAATGAAGATATTAGACTATTTTATGATTGCAAATGGTAAAGAATGTGATTAAAGGCTCTTTTCCTATTTCAAAAGTTTTAGTTTTCGAGGGTAATAGCTGCGTATGCTGAAAAAATGAAGATATTAGAATATTTTATGATTGCAAATGGTAAAGAATATGATTAAAGGCTCTTTTCCTATGTCAAAAGTTTTAGTTTTCGAGGGTAATAGCTACGTATGTTGAAAAATGAAGATATTAGACTATTTTATGATTGCAAATGGTAAAGAATGTGATTAAAGGCTCTTTTCCTATTTCAAAAGTTTGAGTTTTCGAGGGTAATAGCTACGTATGTTGAAAAAATGAAGATATTAGACTATTTTATGATAGCACATGGTAAAGAATGTGATTAAAGGCTCTTTTCCTATTTCAAAAGTTTTAGCTTTCGAGGGTAATAGCTACGTATGTTGAAAAAAGGAAGATATCAGACTATTTTATGATTGGAAATGGTAAAGAATGTGATTAAAGGCTCTTTTCCTATTTCAAAAGTTTTAGTTTTCGAGGGTAATAGCTACGTATGTTGAAAAAAATGAAGATATTAGACTATTTTATGATTGTAAATGGTAAAGAATGTGATTAAAGGCTCTTTTCCTATTTCAAAAGTTTTAGTTTTCGAGGGTAATAGCTATGTCTGTGAAAAAAATGAAGATATTAGACTATTTTATGATTGCATATGGTAAAGAATGTGATTAAAGCTCTTATCCTATTTCAAAAGTTTTAGTTTTCGAGGGTAATAGCTACGTATGTTGAAAAACTGAAGATATTAGACTATTTTATGATTGCAAATTGTAAAGAATGTGATTAAAGGCTCTTTTCCTATGTCAAAAGTTTCAGTTTTCGAGGGTAATAGCTACGTATGTTGA
>NW_027067215.1:0-14856 GCF_032884065.1 Artemia franciscana | reverse complement strand
CACGCAATTGCCTTATATAATATGTAGGATATACATATTTTTTCACAAATCTTATACGTATGTGCATACGTTAACGAAGGATATAGAGTGGAGTCTAGTACCTCTCCATGACACACCTTTGTCAGTGGAAAGCTTCATTTTCCTAACCTGGCCCCTTTCCGGGATGGCAAACATTAGCTTGTCTAGAATTCTACTAATCAATCTTTTGTAAGGTATCAGTTTAGTAGAGGCCTCCCCAGGCCTTTCAGCGTGTCCCCAGGTGGCGATAGGAGAATGCCTACAGATATGTAGGTACTTCCATAGGAGGCACGGACCAAGGGGGGCCTTGTTCCTAGGGTCCATGATAGAAACTGGGGCCATAAATACAGGTGGAGGAGGAGGGAAAACGCCCCTCAAATGTATACTCAACAGGGCCCACCGCCGTGTTTACACGTCCCATAAGTTACAAACCTTCTCGTAGTAAGGGCTTAAATTGCATGGTGACGCAGAACACCATCGTGGGAGGATCCTCTATAGGAGGACATCTGTGACAGGGCGTTAGATCCAGATCTATGGACAAATGCCTCTGCAAAGGACTGCCTCGACCTTTTCGGGGTACCTGCAGGACTGGGGACCATGCGGTCAAGTCTATTTTTACTTGGAGGAGTGGTGCCCCTCGAGGAAATTATAGCTTAGTAAGCGACACAGCATTTGCACAAGATTCTGATTAATCGATAATTCTTCGGGGCTTAGTCTGTGTTGACGGGTTTTTTGGGCTTAAAAACCTCTTTTTAGCTAATATATCTACTAAGGGTTGCCTCCCTGTAGTAGCATAATATGTGTAGGCATGAATATGAGTTGGAGATAATAGGCTTGAGACTGTCGGTGAAGGATTTCGACTCTTGTTAATAGAAAAGCATCGCCAAGTACTGAAAATCATGTTATGACCTAGATGGGCCCAGGATTGCGCAAAACCTCCATTCATACTGGAGGTCCCTGGAACTTCTTGCTGTCCGGTTCTAAGCCCAGCTTAAGCGCTTTGGTGTAGACTTGAGAAGATATGTTGATTCCCGTCCTGCACTGGTATCTGAGATCATTACTTTTCTTGAGGCCAAAATAATTTAAATGATTTGAAGAATATGAAAATTGGAACTTGGAATGTTACGACATTAGAAAATGACTATCGTATCAATATTTTGACTAACGAATTCAGACGATTCCAACTGGACTTATTAGGAGTTTCAGGAACTCATATCCCAAGGGTAGAAAGCATAAAAGTTCTTAAGCCGAACTGGCCAGACATGACAACAAATAACAAAGAGAGATAAAACTCAACAAAAAAACCTCAAATGAGACTGCGGCCAGTAGAGAGAAAAGACTAAAATACCACGGATATTTCGCCTGTATCTAAACTAGGCGTCCTCAGCACAAGATAAAAAGAAAAAACACTAAACTAAAAACAAATGCCACTAACAATAATAATAAATACAATGGTCGATACTGATCAACGTAGGGAAAAAAAGCTATTAGAGTTACTTCAGTGAGAACATCAAAGTAACTGAGGAAAAATTATGGAAATTGAAACTAAGTTAAGTATTCTGTTGCGAAATAATCCTCTTGTTAGATAATATTGAAGCAACTCTTTTTGGTCCAGTAGGTAATCTTGTTCCCTGGTGATAATGTAAAATTTGAATTCCCTTATTGACTATTGGTTCATTTTTCAAAAGACAATCATAAATTGGGTCAATATTTAAATTCCCCGTGTCTCTATCTATTTAAAGATTAGCAAACATATGTTTTTTTAAGTTCTATAGCCTCCCTCGCCCATTGAGAACAACCCCTATCATTAAAAATGGCTGTAGCCTCATCAAATTGTACAAAATGTTCAGGATGAAAGAATGTATGCTCAACCAGAGCCAAAACAAAAGTTTCAGGAGACTTTCTTAATTGTAGGGTTTTTTCTATTGAGTTGCGATGCTCAATAAATTGTTGGTGAGTTCTACCAATATAAAACTTTCCACAAGAACAAGGAATTTTATACACCCCAGTAACTAAATCTCCCCGGGTTAAATCCTTCCCAGAATTAAGGAAACTACCTAATGTCTCACTGATTGGAAACAAGTATCAATGTTATGTTTACGCAAAATTCGTTTAAGCATCTCCCCCAAAATAGGTACATAAGGCAAAGAAATGAAACTTTCCGGCATATTTAATTCTGTACACTGTGAAACTCCAATAACCCTATTGTTATGTTTAATGCGTCTATTTTTTATTATTTTATCAATGATTTTAATCGGATATCTGTTACAAAATAAAATTTCCCTCAAATACAGCAATTCAGAATCTAAACACTCCTGGGAACAAATTCTGAAAACTCTATCCACCAGTGCAATCACAACCCCTCGTTTCACTGAAATAGAATGGCACGAGTGAAAGTTCAAATACCTATCACTTTGTAGGCTTTCTATATATTGAGAACAGTAATGAAAATCACTTTTAATCAATAGGATATCAAGAAAAGGTAGTTTGTCATTTTCTCCAAACTCCACCGTAAATTTTACATTTTTATCAAAACTATTTAAATGTTTATTGAAAAAGTGTAAGGACTCTAAACCATGTTTCCAAATGCAAACCACATCGTCCATGAATCTGCTCCAGAAACAAGGTGTATAGCGGAGGTTTCAATAGAGTCTATGAAGAGATTTGCCAACAAAGGAGAGAGAGATGCCCCCATAAACCAAACACCTGTTTGTAAAATTAACCTCTAAAACCAAACTAAAGAGAATATTCATATGCAAGGATAACCAACTTCATAAAGACTTCAATCTCCAAACTAGCCATCATCAGATTTTGTATCAAATCAAAGTGCTTCTGTAATTTAATCCTTAATATATCCTCGCACTTTTTCATATTACAATTCGAATACATGGAAACCACATCAAAACTACAGAGAATTAAATTCTCCTCCAATGTTAATTTTTTCATTTTATTAGTAAGATCAGTAGACTTTTTAAATGTGATTTTTGTTTTCCTAAGAGTGGACGCAATGCCACCGACAACCATTTTCCTAATTTTGCCACAGGTGAAAAGAAAGTTGACACAATGGGACGGAGGGGGACTCCCGTCTTATGAATTTTGGTTAAACCATAGATCTTGGGTGCCGAACAACCTCTTGGATAAAATTTATTATAAAATTGTGAGGTAATGCGTAAATTATTTTTCAGTGACTCCAATTCCTTTCTTATCGACTTTACATATTGATCCGTAGGATCGAAATCCAGTTTTTGTAAGTAGTGGTACCAGAAATAATTGTATTCATTTTACGATCCCAATCATCAGTGTCCGTAATTACAATAGTGTTGCCTTTTTCTGCCCTAGTGATAGTAAGGACCTTATCCTTTTTCAAATCAGAAAGCATTTTAATATCATTTTTTGTGATATCATTTTCAATTTTTTTCTCATGTTAAAAGTGTTTAGTTTCCTTACAATTTCGGCTCTAAGCTTTTAAGGAGCCTCGACTTTATCAATAGAAGCCATAATTCCTGACTCTCCCTAAGAAATTATTTTTGAATAAGAAATTGGTGTTGGAAAACAGAATCTAAAACCCTTCGACAAAACTGCCAGAAGTCAATAGACTTCTGTTTGAGAAGTTCCAGGATTCGGATGTTTTTTATCTTCGTTTTTGTCTGGGTCCTGCCACTAAGAATTTGCATCTAAACCTCTTAGTAGTCAACAAGAGGCAGTTTTGTCGAAGGGTTTTAGATTATCTTTTCCAACGCCAATTTCTTATTCAAAAATAATTTCTGAAGAGTCAAGAATGAACAGATGAGCAGATGATCAGAACATTTTGAGAATGTGCGAAGCCGAGATAGAGTTGCAGGAAAAGATATAGAGGAAAATGAAAAAGTTTTTGATACATTGGATGTGAAGGAAGATTTGTTTTGCGAGGAAGAATTAGCGACAGTACAAAAAGGATTAAAAAATAATAAGGCTCCAGGTGCTGATAGTCTGGTAAATGAGTTTCTTAATTATGGTGGCGCTGAGGTTGGAAATAAGTTACTGAAGGTTACGAATATAACACTGCTGCGTTTAAGGTAGGAACTGAGGTTAGCAGCTGGTTTTGTATTAAATCAGGAATTAAGCAGGGTTTTTTTTGTATCCCCCTTTATGCAGATCATTTTGATTGACTTTGTCTTAAGGAGCACAGGAAAGGCAATGGGAGACAAAGGAATCAAATGGGGAAGAAAAGCTCTCCTGGAATTAGATTATGCCTATGATTTAAACATCCTAGATGAAAGTGTGACCAAAATGAAGTAACCTTTAGAGGTTTTACGAGTTCAGGGTGCTAGAATAGGTTTGAAAATTGACGTTAAGAAGACTAAGTCACTAAGGCTAGGAATAAGTGAAGATGAAAAGGTGATGTTTGGTTGCGAAAATATTGATCAAGTGGGCAGCTTCACTTACCTTGGTTGTATTATTAGTAAAGACGTTGGGAGCAGTGAAGAGGTTAAAAGTAGAATAGCCAAAGCTCAGGGTGTTTTTCACAGTCAAAAAAGGTTTAGAAGAATATGAAAATTAGTCTGCTAACCAATATTAGAATATTGGAAGGTACAGTGATGTAGTGGTCAAATATGGCTCTGAAGCATGGACGCATGGGCGCTGAAGATTTACTAGATGTCTTCCAGAGAAACTACCTACGGATTGTTCCGGGTACCCGGCTGACTGACCGTATTTCGAATTGTAAGCTGTACGAAAAATGTGGTTCAATCACGCTTTCTAGGGCTTTAATGAGACGAAGGTTGAGATGGTAAGGGCACGTTCTGCGGATGAAGGATGACAGATTGCCGAAGATTGTCCTTTCGGCCAACCGTCTAGGGCTAAACGGAAAGCAGGTCGTAAGTGGTTGGGATGGAAGGATATCATAAAGAAAGATTTAAAGGAAAGGGGAACTCCCTGGGAGGTTGTAAAAAGGGAGGCTTTGAATAGATTAGGATGGAGGAGGTGCTTGCGTAGCTGTGTTGGCCTTAGGCAGCTTGGTTCTGTGGTGAGTTATTAGTTGTAGTAGTAGTTTAAGCCAGGAGCCATGGAATGTGTCAAAGGTTTTTTGTTTTGTTTTTTTATGGCACTTGGTGTTTATCAATTGACATATAGTGATCGCAAATTCTGTCGTTCTGTCGGTCCCGGTTTTGCTAGTTTAGGCACTTCCAGATAAGCTAGGACGATGAAATTTGGCAGGCTTATCAGGGACTAGACCAAATTAAATTAGAAATATTTAATTCCCCGATTCGACTGTCTGAGGGGGGGGGGGATGGTTAATTCGGAAAAATTAGAAAAAATGAGGTATTTTTAACTTATGAACGGGTGATCGAATCTTAATGAAATTTGATATTTAGAAGGAACTCATGTCTCAGAGCTTTTATTTTAAATCCCGACAAGATCTGGTGACATTGGGGGGAGTTGGAGGGGGGAACCGGAAATCTTGGAAAACTTTTAGAGTGGAGAGATCGATGAAACTTTGTGGGTAGAATAAGCAAATGTCGAAGATACATGATTGACGTAACCGGACTGGGTCCACTCTCTTCGGGGGAGTTAGGGGGGGTCCAGTGCTTTGGCGAGTTTGGTGCTTCTGGACGTGCTAGGACGATGAAAATTGGTAGGCGTGTCAGGGACCTGCACAAATTGACTTGATAAAGTCGTTTTCCCCAATTCGACCATCTGGGGGGCTGAAGGGAGAGGAAAAATTAGAAAAAATCAGGTATTTTTAGCTTACGAGTGGGTGATCGGATCTTAATGAATTTTGATATTTAGAAGGACCTCGTGTCTCAGGGATCTTATTTTAAATCCCGACCGGCATTAAGCCACTAATTTTCCTTTAAATCAGTCTATTGATTCTTAGAATTTTGCTAGAGCTCATGCCATATGAGCTCTTGGCTCTTCCGACCTTGTCACAAGTGCCATATGATTTCTTAGCTCTTTTTATAAATTGATTTTCACGTGATTGCCTTATACAATTTGTAGGATAATACACATTTGTCAACAAAAGTTTATACGTGTATGCATACGGTAACGATATATCCATTTTCAGTTACTTATGAATCTGTTTTAGCAGGATATGGTAGAAGGCATGTCCAAACGATCCAAATCCTCTCTATCATAGCAGTGCAATAGAGCTGCCTAAGTACAGAGCGATGTGGGCATAATGTATTATTTTTTTTTTATTTTTTTTTTTTAGACCAGGGCACTTCGTATTGTAGCAGTTGTCGTAGAAACTTCGAAAAGGGCTTATACGATTAAAAACTGAAAGGGCTAGTGCACTTTAAATGGTCGGAAGTGATTAGAGGGCAACTAACCCCCTCCCACGCCCACCATTTCCCCAAACACACCCAATCAAAATTTTGAAATAGCCATTTTGTTCAAAATTGTTGAAAGGCCCAGAAATTTTGTTTGTGAGGATGACAACTCCACCCCACAGCCCTCAGTGCAAGGGTTTTAATTTACGCCCCGGGACCATATAGTTAGTTAGTTAAGTTTATTAATAAAAATATAACTTAAAAAAAGGCATACATATATACATATAATACATTAAAACAAAGTCAATCAATTAAATCTTCTAGCCTACCCATGAACTTGCAAAGGCAAGATGTCTTTGGGGCGGGCCAGGAATAGAAGAAAAAAGCAAAAATTCTAGTACTATTTATAAGCACAAATTAAATATACAAGAAATATTGATAATACAGAAAATGTATATGTGTATAAATAAAAATACATAATTCCTTACTAAGTTGCTACTGGAGTCACCGTAACGAGCGTAACCGTAATGACGTGTGGTCTATTCAAATAATCAAATATACTCCTTCACACACCTCAAACAACAAAAGAAGAAGAAGAATAAAAAAAGGACCAATAATAGCTTAAGACTCATTAACAGGATCTATTTTTTCCTTGACTTTGTTTCTAAATTTTTCAAACCATTTTATATCATTAAATACCATGTTATTACTAGTCCATAAATTTATAAATAAAATATAAATAAAAATGACAAATAATAACTTAAAACTCTTAATTAGAATCCATTTTTTCCTTATCTATATTTCTAAATTCTTCAAACCTTGTCATGTCATTAATTGCCTTAAATTGCTATTGCATAATTTTATTCCTCAATAAATAAAGGAGAACTTAGACCTTAAAGTGATGGCAATTGGAGTAGACAGTGCCTTGCTTGTTCGAGTATTATAATTGTGGCAACCAGACCTAACCTGAAACATGCCTGAGAAGCATAAAGGTAATTTAGTGTTATTATGCTTGAACATAAATAACTGGTGATGAAAATTCCGTAAGCCAGCAGCTGGTAAAAATTTTTGTCTTCCATACTCCAATCTCACAGGATCACTGCAAGATATATTGCAGGGTAAACGGATCCCATTATCTTGGAAAACTCGAATTGGATTCACGACGGAAATTTCCCAAACCATACCGAAAATATGAAATATACGGATGTATTATAGAGAAATATAACAACCTTAGAACGCGATGTGGACAAAGTGTGCGAGTTTTCTAAGATTCCGATATTCCGTGATAAAGTCGCTGACATATTCTCAACATGGTTCCTAAACGACAAAGTTTCATCAAGTGTAATACCTAAATACTTGACTCAAGACTTCCTTTCAATCTCGCCATAACTGTATTTTAATCGAGAAATCCATGGATAATATGTAGCTGTTCTCGAGAATATAATAAAACTACTCTTAGCCGGGTGAACTTGTAGTTTATTTATGCGCACCCAAGTTGAAACTCGGTCTTACGATTATTTACTTAATTCAAGTAATCTCTTTTCAGTTCTTCCATGACAAACCAGCGACGTGTCATTAGCAAACATCGGTACTGTCACTTCTTGTGGATCATCGAAAAATTCACTGAAATTATTTTTGATATTAGACATGGTTTGACTTACCCATGAGTGGAAACCACTTTGCGTTTTAGACCTGAGTGAAGCACGTTTTGAATAATTTGTAGCAATGGCGATTAAAGAATTTCCCAGAACCATCGTTAACGCTTATTGATTGTACATGTCTTTCTGATTTGTCTCCCACATGTAAAATTTTTGGCTATAAGGGAATGTAACGTCAAGATAGCCAATGTGCTCGTAAATAAAGCATATTATTATCTATTGTTTTGTAGAAAAGAAAATCTTCGGTTTATTTGATAATTCTCTGAGGTTTAAGTTTAGACTCCTTATAAAATGGTGTTCTGTTCTAAAGACCAGACAGCTAGTTGACCTTTTTTTCGCTAGCTTTAGAAAGTCTTTTTTAGGTTTGTTGGCAACCCTTTCCAGACACGTACGATTTTTTTTTTGGGGGGGGGACAACAAAAAATACATTTTAGGGATAATCTGAGTAGGATATGCTCAGAATATAGGGATAATATAGTATTTTTTCCTGGGAGGATCCAAAGGCCTTCCCCTTGTGTGCGTGTCTGACCCAGCCTATATTTACACTTTTTATTCTTTTTCAGGTGGTGATCAAGGACTATTAAATTCCTATTTCTCAAATTGGCAGTATAGTGATATAAGCAAACACTTGTCTTTCATTTATAATATTGGCTTCATCTGCTTCGTATTTCTATCGTCCTGCTTATAAAGAGTAAGTAAAAAATAGGAAGAGGTGCAAAAAATAAAAAATTAACACAAAACAAAATAAACATATATAGACAGGAAATAGTAAAAATAAAACCCTTAATTTAATAAATTTTTTCTCTGAAATTTTCTTGTCATATTTGGATTGTTTACTGCAAAACACTTCCGTAAATCAAAATTTTATTGGAAAAATAAGCAGCTTTTCTCTGCGCTCTATGGATAAGCATTGGGTGCTCTAGACCATTCAGTTTATGATATATACTATTCAGTTTATATATACTATTCAGTTTGTGATATATGATATAGACTATTCAGTTTAAGGATTCATAGAGTATATGAAAATTATAAGAACGAAAACTAGCAGTATTATTGAAAAGAAGATCGCTGGTGCCGTCTCGCGTTTGGCAATTTTTGTTTCTTTTTTAGCATACCCTAAACTGCTGGTTTCTCGGCGCCGGTTTGTTGCTAGTCTTTTATCCAGGTTTTAGATGACAGTTGATTCTTCTTTTGAAAGAGTCACCAGAGGAACTTTAGGGGATAATTTCTCCAGGATTATCATTCTAGACCGATGTGCAGCGTCGAATGAAGCTGTTCTTCAACTACTGTGTTGAAGAACAGCTCAAGATGATTGGACCAAGCTGTGGGCCTTTGTGTCTGTCTTGTCGGTTGGACAGTTGGGGGCATAGTACGAGAAAGCTCTAGAAATGGAGGCGAATTTAAGTACTTGAAACAGACGTCGACGCTACATCAAACCTCTCACTAACAAACTGGAGAGAGTCGTGAGGACGACTAAACCTGCCCTATTACCGTCATTTTGATCTTCTGGAGTGATGCTAACAATGTTTTTGGAGCACCAGCATTCAGCGGGCATTCATACTTGGTCATGGGTCTGATTCTTGTCTTTTCATGTATTATAAAAGGTGTGGATGAGTATAGAAACAGAATTATGTCACTAGTAGATCTAGCAGCTTTCAACTAGCCCACTTACATGCCAAAATTTTCCCAAGTTAACCTAAACCTACTCTGTTCAATCTGGATTTTTTCTTTATTTTGATAATTTTTATATTGAGTGACATGATTTATTGTTTTATTTGACTTTATTCCAGAAGAAAATTATATTTTAAAATGCCGTGAATTGTTTCACCAATTTGTCGTTGATATGTATGCTAAAATTGAATCAGAACGTTTGCTATATATCCGCCTGAATCAGACCAAGCTCCGCTCTGAACAATACATTCATTTGCGAGATGCAGTTATAAATGACGGTAATACCACAAACGTTGGAAGATTAACAATTTTACCTTCGTCATATGCTGGCAGTCCCCGTCATATGCATGAATATGCTCAAGATGCTATTGCGTATGTTCGTCTCTATGGTCGTCCAGATTTATTTATTACATTTACATGTAATCAATCTTGGGACGAGATACTGCAGCTTTTACTTCAAGGCCAATCGGCGGTTCATAGGCATGACATTACGGCCCGTGTCTTCCGGCAAAAGTTGAAATCACTGATAAACTACATAGTAAAACTTGAAGTGTTTGGGTCAGTGCGATGCTGGATGTACTCAGTGGAATGGCAAAAACGAGGTTTGCCACACACACATATACTAATCTGGCTACATAAAAAAATTACTTCGAACGAAATTGATGATGTGATTTCCGCTGAAATACCTGATAAAAATGTCGATAAGGGGTTACATGATATTATTGTAAAAAATATGATACATGGACCTTGCGGTGCACTGAACGAAAATTCACCATGCATGGCCAAAGGAAGGTGCACAAAGCAATATCCTCGACTTTTAGTATCAAAGACAATTACTGGCAATGATGGTTACCCACAATATAGAAGAAGATCTACTGAAGATGGCGGTAAAACAGCAATAATAAAGAAGCGTAACGGTACCACCATCGAAGTAGATAACCAGTGGGTTGTTCCATATTCCCCATTATTATCAAAAACATTTAATGCACACATAAACGTTGAATACTGTAACTCCGTAAAGGCAATCAAATACATATGTAAATACGTCAACAAAGGCAGTGACATGGCAGTTTTTGGCTTGCAGCCCGAAATCAAAGATTTCGACGAAATCGTACAATATCAGGTTGGAAGATACATAAGCAGTAATGAAGCTGTTGGTGAATTCTTTCATTTCCGATACATGAACGTAGTCCAGCTGTTGTTCACTTAGCGGTACATTTACAGAATGGTCAACGTGTTTATTTCACGGAAACCAACGTGCAACAAAGAGCCCTGAATCCACCGGATACAACATTAACAGCTTTTTTTTCGCTTTGCAAAAATGATTCTTTTGCAAAAAAACTGCTGTATACTGAAGTGCCTTCGTATTACACGTGGAATACTAAAAATAAAGTATTTGAACGTCGAAAACAGGGTAAGTCAGTCGACGGCCAACCTAGCATCTTCAAAGATACCACGATAGGAAGACTCTACACCGTTCACCTCAATCAACATGAATGCTTCTTTCTACGCCTGCTTTTGGTGAATGTACCCGGTCCGACATCCTTTGAGTATTTGAGAACTGTTAACGGTACTATACATGACACTTACCGTAGTGCATGCCAAGCTCTGAATTTATTGGAGAATGACCAACACTGGGATAACTGCATCAATGACGCGTGCGAAACGTCAACCCCAAGTCAAATTTGTGCATTGTTTGGCATCATTTTAACAACTTGCTCCCCATCAGCTCCTACAGAGTTATGGGAAAAATATAAGTAAAAAATGTCCGAAGATATACTCCATCGAAAACAGTTAGAGACGTCAGATATGACTTTGATTTTACATCAGAAATTTATAACTACACTTTAGTTATTATAGAAGATTTGTGCGTACGTATGGCAAACAAACCTCTTCAGGATTTGGGAATGCCTTCACCTAACCGTATCGCCGCTGTTTCGACATGTGTAGAATGGATCGTGAACAAAGTTACAGTACGAGTGATCTATTTTCGTATGTACAAAATAACATTTCCAAGTTAACGTCGGAACAAAAAGACATTTATGATACGATAGACTCAATTTCAGGACGTATACAACTACCTGCTGATTTCTGTAATTTAGTGACGTCCAAAAATGAATTGATTGAAAAAGTATTTCCGAATATTCTATAAAATTATAAAAATAATAAATGGCTAAGTGAAAGAGCGATTCTCGCACCCAAAAATATAGACGTCCACGAAATCAACAATATTGTTTTGACCAAGATTCGAGACCAGGCAGTCCTTTACAAGTCAGTCGACAAAGTTTTGGAACCAAATGAAGCGGTTAATTATCCATCTGAATTTTTAAATTCCATAGATCTTTCAGGGTTTCCACCACACGTGCTACAACTAAAAATAGGCGTACCAATAATACTTTTAAGAAATATCAACCCACCAAAGCTTTGCAATGGCACGCGACTTGCCGTAAAAAAAAAACAATGGAAACCCTAATAGAGGCCACAATCTTGACAGGGCCTTTTGAGGGTGAGGCTTTTCTTATTCCTCGCATTCCCGTGATTCCAACGGATCTGCCTTTTCGATTTAAAAGATTGCAATTCCCAATTCGATTAGCATTTGCAATCACCATTAACAAAGCTCAAGGTCAATCATTAGAAAAATGTGGTATAGATCTTAATACTGATTGTTTTTCCCATGGACAATTGTACGTTGCATGTTCGAGGGTCGGTAAACCTGACAATCTATTTATATGTAGCGACAATTTGACAGCGAAGAATGTTGTATATTCGCAAGTTTTACGCAGTTAATTTGTATTGTATCTATCTATCTATCTATCTATATAAAAACGAGTTGTGTGTATGCATGTTTGTTTGTTTGTAAAAAGAGCGTTTGCATATGACGTCATTATTAGTACATAAGGCTTTGTATATGCACAGACAATGGGAAAGCCAAGAATGTTGTATATTCGCAAGTTTTACGTAGTTTGAAACACATATATAAATCTATCTATATTCACAGGTGGGACACAGGGACACAACTACAATGGCACGTAACTAATAATGCGCGTAACGACTTACGCGCGCGGGGGGGCTTGGGGGGGCGCGAAGCGCCCCACCAACTAGTAGGGAATATAAATGACGACCGGGACACAAGGAATGTTCGATTAGCAATCACCATCAACAAAGCACCGGGACACAAATGACGACCGGACACAGGGAGTATAAATGACGACCAGGACATAAGTAAAAAAACATTAAAAACTAAAAAAAAAGGTAAAAACTACAAAAAAACTAAAAAGAAAAAAAAACTAAAAACTAATAAAAAACTAAAAAAGCTAAAAAGCAAAAAAAAACTAAAAAGAAAATAAAATGAAAAAGGAAAAAAAATGAAAAATAAAGGAGAAAAACAAAACTAAAAAAAGAAAAAAAAACTAAAAAAAGATAAAAAAACTAAAACCTAAAAAAAGACCAATTCAAAAACGAATGTATTTACAGACCGGGACACAAATGACGACCGGGACACAGGGACACAACTACAACAGGGACGCCGGGGGGCTCAGGGGGATATATAAATGACGATGGCGACACAGGGAATCGTCGATTAGCAATCACCATCAACAAAGCTCAAGGGCAATCATTAGAATCATGAGGTATAGATCTGAATACGGATTGTTTTCCCATGGACCATTATATGTTGCATGTTCAAGAGTCGTTAAACCTGACATTCTATTTATATACACAGACAATGGGACAGCAAAGAATGTTGTATATTCGCAAGTTTTACGTAGTTAAAAACATATATATATATATATATATATATCTATATTCACAGGTGGGACATAGGGACACAACTACAATGGCGCGTAACTAATATGGCGCGTAACGACTTTCGCGCGCGGGGGGCTTGGGGGGGGGGGCGCAAAGTGCCCCCACCAACTAGGTGTTGGGGTGGCGCGAAGCCCCACCCCAACAGCTACTATATATATATATATATATCATATATATATATATATATATATATATATATATATATATATATATATATATATATTATATATATATATATATATATATATATATATATATATATATATATATGAGTCCTGCCACAAATAAATCTGTATAGATTTTCACGTGACATTTCTGCTTGATATGATTTTTCTTGTGAATATTGTTCTTTAGTTTTTTTTTGTTTTTTTCTCTCTCTCTCTTGGCATTTTCTTTCAAACTTTGTATTTATTTATTATCATTTTTTTTAGAAACCGTGATTAAACGCTTCGTATTACACTAATTTTACCTTATTATAACGCTAAATAAAATAGCAAAATGCTAGATGTTTTTCCGGATTTGTTTTTTCGATACCAGTGCCGGTTCTCAGTATGGCCATTTACCGATATCCTTTTATCCAACTCTTATTAAATTCCCATTTTCTTTGATCAGATTCTAAAAAGAAATATTTTCAATGTTGACTTTTTCCTCTTCTGCCGTGAAAATGTTTGAAAAAAGGCCTTGACTTTCTTGACTGAAGTCTCATCTGTCTTCTAAGGTCATTGTGGGACCTCCTCTTTCATCAGTTCACTGACATACTTCATGCAAGAGCTTCTGTCGTCGGCTAGACGAATGAGTTGCGGTAGGCTGTGGGATGAAAAGTTTTCTTTCCGCCGCTTAATGGCTCAGGGGCGAGAACCGTTTACATGTACATCGAAGGCTAACTTTGGGAGATGAGTGTTATCCACGTGTTGTGCGTACCCTAGCTATTTGTGTCATTGTCCTTTTGTTACCAGTATTGTATGTTTGACTTACAAACTATGAACAAGATTTTCAATCATATGAACCTATCAACATATAAGCAAACAAAATGAAAATATATAAAAACGGGTATAATGTTTCAAATAAGACAGTGAAGAAAAAACAATAACAAAAAACTTTTAAAAATAGAAAGGGAATATTTCGGATCGAATAGACTTCACGGCCGGAAGCCTTCATCAACAGGAAAAAAACACGTAGAAAAAAACCCAATTAAAGTAAACAAACAAATGGAAGGAAAAAACACAAACAAAAAGCATAATCTCATATTTTATGTATTTCTACACACTCACGTTCCCTTTTATTTGTATATTCAATTTAATGTAATTTAGTTTATTATATATTTTTTTTCGTTTAAAAAGGCTTACGGACGTAAAGTGTAAAATTCGAACATTTTTAACTATTTACAGCTTTTATTTTATTGTCTTGTTCAAAATATTATACCCGTCTTTCTATATTGAAAAGCAGTGTGG
>NW_027067214.1:0-14862 GCF_032884065.1 Artemia franciscana | reverse complement strand
TTATGTCCCTGTGTCCCGGTCGTCATTTATATTCCCTGTGTCCCGGTCGTCATTTGTGTCCCGGTGTTCCAGTCTGTGATTTCTCTTTGAGTGTCCCGGGCGTCATTTATATTCCTTGTGTCCCGGTGTCCCGGTCGTCATTTATATTCCTTGTGTCCCGGTGTCCCGGTCGTCATTTATATCCCCCTGTGCCTCCCGGCGTCCCTGTTGTAGTTGTGTCCCTGTGTCCCGGTCGTCATTTATATTCCCTGTGTCCCGGTCGTCATTTGTATCCCGGTGTCCCGGTCTGTATATACATTCGTTTTTTAGTTTTGTTTTTCTCCTTTATTTTTTTCCTTTTTTCTTTTTTTTCTTTTTTAGTTTATTTAGATTTTTAGATTTTTTAGTTTTTTTATTAGTTTTTAGTTTTTTTGTAGTTTTTACCATTTTTTTAGTTTTTTTAGTTTTTTTTTTACTTATGTCCTGGTCGTCATTTATACTCCCTGTGTCCCGGTCGTCATTTGTGTCTCGGTGCTTTGTTGATTGCTAATTTATATTATATTTATATTTATATTTTTTATATTTATTAATATTTTTTTAGTTTTCTTTTTCTCTTATTTTTCAGTTTTTTCCTTTTTTTTAGTTTTTTCTTTTTTAGTTTTTAGTTTTTTTTTGTTTTTTACCTTTTTTTAGTTTTTTTAGTTTTTTAGTTTTTTAGCTTTTTTAGTTTTTTTATTAGTTGCCTTTTTTTAGTTTTTTCAGTTTTTTTAGTTTTTAGTTTTTTACCTTTTTTTTTAGTTTTTTTTAGTTTTTTAGCTTTTTAGTTTTTTTTCTTTTTAGTTTTTTTGTAGTTTTTACCTTTTTTAGTTTTTTTTCTTCTTTTGTATTAGTGTGAAATAATTCAGACGTCATATGCGGACAAACACGACGTCACTCGACAGACAGACAGACAGATATAACCCACAAACAACTTATTTTATATATATTTATTCATATTTTTTTAGTTTTCTTTTTCTCTTTTATTTTTCAGTTTTTTCCTTTTTTTTAGATTTTTCTTTTTAGTTTTAAGTTTTTTTTAGTTTTTTACCTTTTTTTAGTTTTTTTTAGTTTTTTAGCTTTTTTAGTTTTTTTAATAGTTTTTATTTTTTTTGTAGTTTTTGCCTTTTTTTTATTTTTTTCAGTTTTTTTTTAGTTATTAGATTTTTACCTTTTTTTAGTTTTTTTTAGTTTTTTAGCTTTTTTAGTTTTTTTTTCTTTTTAGTTTATTTTGCAGTTTTTACCTTTTTTAGTTTTTTTCTTCTTTTGTATTAGTGTGAAATAATTCAGACGTCATATGCGGACAAACATGACGTCACCTGATCCACAGATCCACAGATCCACACACAGACAACTTATTTTTATATATATAGACTAGCTGTTGGGGTGGCGCTTCGCGCCACCCCAACACCTAGTTGGTGGGGGCGCTTCGCGCCCCCCCAAGCCCCCCCGCGCGCGTAAGTCGTTACGCGCCATATTAGTTACGCGCCATTGTAGTTGTGTCCCTATGTCCCACCGGTGAATATAGATATATATATATATATATATATATATATATATATATATATATATATATATATATATATATAAATATATATACATATATATATATATATATATATATATATATATATATATATATGTATATATATATATGTTTTTAACTACGTAAAACTTGCGAATATACAACATTCTTTGCTGTCCCATTGTCTGTGCATATAAATAGATTTTCAGGTTTACCGACTCTTGAACATGCAACATATAATGGTCCATGGGAAAACAATCCGTATTCAGATCTATACCTCATGATTCTAATGATTGCCCTTGAGCTTTGTTGATGCTGATTGCTAATTGACCATTCCCTGAGTCGCCATCGTCATTTATATATCCCCCTGTGCACCCCGGCGTCCCCTTTGTAGTTATGTCCCTGTGTCCCGGTCGTCATTTATATTCCCTGTGTCCCGGTCGTCATTTGTGTCCCGGTGTTCCAGTCTGTGATTTCTCTTTGAGTGTCCCGGGCGTCATTTATATTCATTGTGTCCCGGTGTCCCGGTCGTCATTTATATCCCCCTGTGCCCCCCGGCGTCCCCATTGTAGTTGTGTCCCTGTGTCCCGGTCGTCATTTATATTCCCTGTGTCCCGGTCGTCATTTGTATCCCGGTGTCCCGGTCTGTATATACATTCGTTTTTTAGTTTTGTTTTTCTCCTTTATTTTTTTCCTTTTTTCTTTTTTTTCTTTTTTAGTTTATTTAGATTTTTAGATTTTTTAGTTTTTTTTATTAGTTTTTAGTTTTTTTGTAGTTTTTTACCATTTTTTTAGTTTTTTTAGTTTTTTTTTTACTTATGTCCTGGTCGTCATTTATACTCCCTGTGTCCCGGTCGTATTTTTTTAGTTTTCTTTTTCTCTTATTTTTCAGTTTTTTCCTTTTTTTTAGTTTTTTCTTTTTTAGTTTTTAGTTTTTTTTTGTTTTTTACCTTTTTTTAGTTTTTTTTAGTTTTTTTAGTTTTTTAGCTTTTTTAGTTTTTTTATTAGTTTTTAGTTTTTTTTTTAGTTTTTTGCCTTTTCTTAGTTTTTTCAGTTTTTTTTAGTTTTTAGTTTTTTAACCTTTTTTAGTTTTTTTTTAGTTTTTTAGCTTTTTTAGTTTTTTTCTTTTTAGTTTTTTTTGTAGTTTTTACCTTTTTTAGTTTTTTTTCTTCTTTTGTATTAGTGTGAAATAATTCAGACGTCATATGCGGACAAACACGACGTCATTCGACAGACAGACAGACAGACATAACCCACAAACAACTTATTTTTATATATATTTATTCATATTTTTTTAGTTTTCTTTTTCTCTTTTATTTTTCAGTTTTTTCCTTTTTTTTGTTTTTTTCTTTTTTAGTTTTTAGTTTTTTTAGTTTTTTACCTTTTTTTAGTTTTTTTAGTTTTTTTAGTTTTTTAGCTTTTTTAGTTTTTTTTATTAGTTTTTATTTTTTTTGTAGTTTTTGCCTTTTTTTATTTTTTTCAGTTTTTTTTTAGTTATTAGATTTTTACCTTTTTTTATTTTTTTTAGTTTTTTAGCTTTTTTAGTTTTTTTTTCTTTTTAGTTTTTTTTGTAGTTTTTACCTTTTTTAGTTTTTTTCTTCTTTTGTATTAGTGTGAAATAATTTAGTGTGACGTCACCTGATCCACAGATCCACAGATCCACACACAGACAACTTATTTATATATATATAGGTTAGTTTTTAGTTTTTTTTGTAGTTTTTGCCTTTTTTTAGTTTTTTCAGTTTTTTTTTTGTTTTTAGTTTTTTACCTTTTTTAGCCTAACCAGGATTTGAACCTGGGACCTTCATTCTCCGTTCTGACACCCTCTCTCACCGAGTGACTACTCCAGCATGTTCATTTTGGTGTTTTAAATGGTATATTATTAACCAAATTAATGTGTTTTACAATATACTAAGCATCGTCATAACAAAAATGATGGCAGCTAATTTCATGACGTCAGCCGAAACATGACGTCACCTGATCCACAGATCCACAGATCCACAGACAACTTATTTTTATATATATATATATATATATATATATATATATATATATATATATATATATATTGATATATATAGTTGTATGTTTTTTTGTTTGTACGCATATGACGTCATTTTAAAAATATAAGGCTTTGTATATGACGTCATTATAAGTATATAAGGGGGTGATTTAAAGAAAAATTTCAGTATAAATCTTACAATGGTAGAAGAAACAGCCGAGGAAGCTGCTCAAAGAGTTAATTCAAAGAGAAATTTTAGTATAAATCCTACAAAGGCAGAAGAAACAGCCGAGGAAGCTGCTCAAAGAGCTAATGCCAAAAGGCTTGTGGCTAATAGAGAAAGTAAGAAAAAAAAGCGTGCCGAGGAATCACAAGAACGACGTGAAAACAGGCTTGAGGCTCAAAGAGATAATGCCAAAAGAAAGCGTGCCGAGGAATCACAAGAGCAACCTGAAAATTATCGCCTGGCATTCAGGTACTGCCCAGTCGATGATTATAGCTTGAGTAGATGTGTTCAAATCGGGACTATGTCTAAAATTTGTCCCTATTGCGAGACCTGGAAATTTAATGATGAAAAAATGGGAATATGTTGCGCCTCAGGAAAATTTAAAACTTCCTCAACTGGCTGCACCAACTGAGCCATTGAAGACTTTGCTTACTGGAACTACGTCAGAATCTAAGCGTTTCTTATCAAACATCAGAACATATAACTGAGGTTTCCAATGACGTTGTTTTGTGCCCAAATCATAAATCAAGATCAATTTATGCCAACTTTCAAAGTAAAATGGCAAATTTATCATAAAACTTGGTCCCTTCTACCATTCTCAGGTGAAAATCATAAGTTTTTACAACTGTACTTCATCAGTGATAGCAATTCTGAATCGAATGCACGTTGCAAAAGTTCTTCCGACGTTGAAAGGTCTATCGTATCCCAATTGCAAAATATTTTCCACGAAAACAATGATTTAGTGCGCCTGTTCAAAACAGCAATCGATGCGATGCCTACTGATACGCACAAAATTGTTATTTCCGCTGACAAAACAACTATTGGTGAACATGTGCGTAGATACAATGCTCCAACTATCGATGAAGGGGCAATCGTTATGGTCGGTGATCATTTTTTTACCTCGAGATATTATTCTTCATAAGCGAAACGCTTAGTTGGTAAGACTTGCTGAAACTCATCCATGCTACGATGCCCTACAATATCCTATCATTTTTTGGATGGTTTCAACGGCTATCATTTTAATATTAAATTAACATATCCATCCACTAACAAACAAATGGATAAGAAACACATATGTAAGAAATGTAAGAAATACAGTGCAATGATTTATTATTCCTATAGACTAATGATTCGTCCCAATGACGAAATTAGATTTTAAAATGCTGTCAATTTTTTCAGTAATACATCGTTGATATGTATGCAAAGATTGAATCACAACGTTTGCTATTTATGCGTCTGAATCAGACCAAGCTCCGCTCTGAACAATACATTCATTTGAGAGATGCAGTTGTAAATGACGTCAATACCATTAATGTTGGAAGATTAACGATTTTACCTTCGTCATATGCTGGCAGTCCCCGTCATATGCATGAATATGCTTGCAGTTGTAAATGACGTCAATACCATTAATGTTGGAAGATTAACGATTTTACCTTCGTCATATGCTGGCAGTCCCCGTCATATGCATGAATATGCTCAAGATGCTATTGCGTATGTTCGTCTATATGGTCGTCCAGTTTTATTTATTACACTTACATGTAATCAATCTTGGGACGAGATACATCATCTATTACTTCAAGGACAGTCGGTGTTACATAGATATGACATTAAGGCCCGTGTCTTCCGGCAAAAGTTGAAATCACTGATAAACTATATAGTAAGACTTAAAGCGTTTGGGTCAGTGCGCTGCTGGATGTACTCAGTGGAATGGCAAAAATTTGTACGTATGTATGGCAAACAAACCTCTTCAGGATTCGGGAATGCCTTCACCTAATCGTAACGCTGCTGTTTTGATATGTGTAGCATTGGACCGCGAACAAAGTTACACTACGAGTGATCTATTGTCGTATGTACAAAATAATATTTCCAAGTTAACGTCTGAGCAAAAAGACATATATGATAAGATAATTCATTGTTTAGATAACAATGTTGGAGAAATTTTCTTTTTTGATGCGCCAGGAGGTACTGGTAAAACGTTTGTGATAAAATTGATTCTGTCATCAGTTTTGATCTCAAATGACATAGCGTTGGCAATTGCGTCGTCCGGAATAGCCGCAACGTTGCTGCCTGGTGGAAGATATATATATATATATATATATATATATATATATATATATATCATGAAAAGAGAAATTCACCAATGCAACAGGACAAACACATAAAAAAAAAGAGAGACAGAAGGAGAAAAGGAAGACTGTTTTCCTAAATTAGTGACTAATATAGACCAGCATTTGAGTGAGGCCCTAACCCTACTCATCCACACAACCACATAGGCCAAACAGCACAGCCACACACAATCAACCACAAAGAACAATCCATGGACAGGCAGTCATGTCGTCAATAAGTATAAGTCGTCATTTACCAAGCAATAGAAACAATAAAGACAAATAATTCAGAGGCAACAACCCAACACAACGGCTCATCAGGAGAATACACCCGTCCATAGGGTTTCGCCACATTAAATGCTCTACCCTGCCAAGTGTTGTGGCTACCACAGAATATCCATGGCATCCCCGTGTCAGGTATCATATATATATATATATATATATATATATATATATATATATATATATATATATATATATATATATATATATATATATATATATATATATATAATGACGTCAATATATATATAAGAAAGCTTTCATTTTAATGCATGACATCATATTCAATAGGACGCCTTATACAATATAAAATTTGCGGTTCAGATAAAAAGTACTATCATATTGTGGCTCAAAGAGAAAGTATCACTAATATCAAAGAGAAATTATCCTATAATGTTTACCAAAAAGGGAACACTAGGAGGAAACACAAGATCAACGCAAAACGAGGCTTGCGGCTCAAAGAGATAGGGCCAGATTAGGAATGTCTAATTTACGTCAACGAAGGCGAGTCGAGGAACCACCAGAGCAACACGAAACCAGGTTTGCAGCTGACAGAGATAATAAAAAAAAGAAGGCGTGTTGAGGAATCACCGGAACAACGCGAAAACAGGATTGCGGTCTTACATCAACGAAGGCGAGTCGAGGAACAACCAGCGCAACGCAAAACCAGGCTTGCAGCTAACAGAGATAGTAAAAATAGAAGGCATGTCGAGAATCGCCAAAGCAACGTGAAACCAGGCTCGCGGCCTTACGTCAATGAAGGCGTGTCGAGGAGCCACTAGAGCAACGTGAAACCAGGCTTGCGGCTGCAAGATTTAGTATAAAATGAAGGCGTGTCGATGTATTACAAAAGCAGCGCGTGTATAATCGTCTGGCATTCAAGTACTGCCCCTCCAATGATTATAGCTTGAATCGAGATGTTCAAATTGGGACTATGTCTGAAATTTGTCCCTATTGCAAGGCATTGAAATTTAATGGTGAAACAATGGGAATGTGTTTCGCCTCAGGATAACTTAAGCCTCTTCAACTGGGTGCACAGCCAGAGCAATTGAATACTTTGCTTACTGGAAATACGTCTTAATCGAATCGATTTTTGTCAAACATTAACCATCAATCAGAACGTTTCCTATTCATCCGTCTTAATCAGACCAAGCTCCGCTCTGAACAATATATTCATTTGCGAGATGCAGTTGGAATTGATGGTAATACCACTAACATTGGAAGAGTAACGATTTCACCTTCGTCATATGCTGGCAGTCCGAGTCATATGAATGAAAATGCGCAAGATGCCATTGCATATGTTCGTCTCTATGGTCGTCCAGATTTATTTATTACATGTACATGTAATCCTGAAAATTTTACGTAAATACATTAAAATTAACTATAAATATGTGTGTCCGATTGCAAAGCGACTGATCTGGTGAAACATTTTCAGATCAATTGCTGACAATTGGAAATGGAATGTTCCCACTTGACTCAATTTCAGGACTTATACAACTGCCTCCTGGATTCTGTAATTAATTGACGTCAAAAAATGATTTGTTGAAAAAGTATTTCCGACTATTCTAACCAATTATAAAAATCATAAATGGCTAAGTGAACGGGCGATTCTGGCAGCCAAGTAAAAAGACGTCCACAAAATCAACATTACTCTGAACAAGATTCGAGACCGGGCATTCATTTACAAGTCAGTCGACACAGTTCTTGAATCAAGTGAAGCAGTTAACTATCCATCAGAATTTTTAAATTCCCTGGATATTCCAGGGTTTCCACCACACGTGCTACAACTAAAAACAGGCGTACCAATAATACTGTTGCGAAATACTAACCCACCAAAGTTTTTGCAATGGCACGCGAATTGCCGTAAAAAAAAAACAATGGAAAACTTAATAGAAGCAACAATCTTGACGGGGCCTTCCGAGGAAGAGGCTGTTTTTATTCTTCGCATTCTCATAGTTCCAACGGATCTGCCTTTTCAATTTCAAAGATTGCAATTCCTAATTCGATTAGCATTTGCAATTACCATAAACAAAGCTCAAAGGCAATCATTAGAAATGCGGTACAGATCTTAATACGGATTGTTTTTCCCATGGACAATTATATGTTGCATGCTCTAGAGTCGCTAAACCGGACAATCTATTTATGGGCACAGACGATTGGACTGCCAAGAATGTTGTATATCCACAAGTTTTACGCAGTTAAAAATTAGCACCTTACATACGTGTTGCTTTAGGGGAGGGGGGCTTAGGCTTGCGGCTCAGAGAGAAATTACCAAAAGAAAGCGTGTCGATGTATTACAAGAGCAACGCGAAACCTTGCTTGCGGCTGAAAGAGAAAGTAAGAAAAGAATGCGTGTCGAGGAATTACCAGAGTATATCAGAGGAATTACTAGTTGTATTTTTGCAAGTTTTACGCAGTTAAAAATTAGCACCTTGCACACGTGTTAATGGGGCAAGTTCCGGAAAAAAAAGTAAAGAAGAAAAATAAAATAAAAAAGGAGGAAAAAAAAACAAAAAAAGGTAAACAACTAAAAAAAAACTAAAAAGAAAAACAGAAAAACACTAAAAAAAACTAAAAAAAAGGAAAAACACAAAAAAATAAAAAAAATAAAATAAAAAATAAAAAAGGATTACAAGAATTCAAAAACCTTAAAAAAGAAAGTCAAAACTTTGAAGCTTAGTAGATATCATGTTAAAATTGGACTTGCTTTAATAATCAAATATCTTTGAAAAACTGCAATA
Source organism: Artemia franciscana (assembly GCF_032884065.1). NCBI lineage: Eukaryota > Metazoa > Arthropoda > Branchiopoda > Anostraca > Artemiidae > Artemia > Artemia franciscana. Next base: position 5,966 of record NW_027067214.1, on the reverse strand, counting down.
GAACACAAGGTACAATGAGAATAATATACAGAAGCTTGCCGCGTGCCATGCTATATATATATATGCATATATATATATATATATATATATATATATATATATATATATATATATATATATATATATATATATATATATATATATATATATATATATATATATATATAGCTGTTGGGGTGGGGTTCGCGCCACCCCAACACCTAGTTGGTGGGGCGCTTCGCGCCCCCCAAGCCCCGCCGCGCGCGTAAGTCGTTACGCGCCATATTAGTTACGTGCTATTGTAGTTGTGTCCCTGTGTCCCACCTGTGAATATAGATAGATTTATATATGTGTTTCAAACTACGTAAAAATTGCGAATATACAACATTCTTGGCTTTCCCATTGTCTGTGCATATACAAAGCCGTATGTACTAATAATGACGTGATATGCAAACGCTCTTTTTGCAAACAAACAAACATGCATACGCACAACTCGTTTTTATATAGATGGATAGATAGATAGATACAATACAAATTAACTACGTAAAACTTGCGAATATACAACATTCTTCGCTGTCCAATTGTCGCTGCAGATAAATAGATTGTCAGGTTTACCGACCCTCGAACATGCAACGTACAATTGTCCATGGGACACACAATCAGTATTAAGATCTATACCACATTTTTCTAATGATTGACCTTGAGCTTTGTTAATGGTGATTGCAAATGCTAATCGAATTGGGAATTGCAATCTTTTAAATTGAAAAGGCAGATCCGTTGGAATCATGGGAATGCGAGGAATAAGAACAGCCTCACCCTCAAAAGGCCCTGTCAAGATTGTGGCCTCTATTAAGTTTTCCATTGTTTTTTTTTTACGGCAATTCGCGTGCCATCGCAAAGCTTTGGTGGGTTGACATTTCTTAAAAGTATTATTGGTACGCCTATTTTTAGTTGTAGCACTTGTGGTGGAAACCCTGAAAGATCCACGGAATTTAAAAATTCAGATGGATAATTTACCGCTTCATTTGGTTCCAAAACTGTGTCGACTGACTTGTAAAGGACTGCCTGGTTTCGAATCTTGGTCAAAACAATATTGTTGATTTCGTCGACGTCTATAATTTTGGGTGCGAGAATCGCTCTTTCACTTAGCCATTTATTATTTTTATAATTTCTTAGAATATTCGGAAATATTTTTTCAATCAATTCATTTTTGGACGTCACTAAATTACAGAAATCAGCAGGTAGTTGTATACGTCCTGAAATTGAGTCTACTGGGAGCTTTCCGTTTCCAATTGCCAGCAATTGATCTGAAAATGTTTGACCAGAGTCATCGTTTTGCAATCGGTGTAGAGTCTTCCTATCGTGGTATCTTTGAAGATGGTAGGTTGGCCGTCGACTGAATTAACTTTTCCTGAGGCGCAACACATTCCCATTGTTTCACCATTGAATTTCAAGGCCTTGCAATAGGGAAAAATTTTAGACATAGTCCTGATTTGAACATATCTACTCAAGCTATAATCATCGACTGGGCTGTACCTGAATGCCAGGCGATAATTTTCAGGTTGCTCTTATTCCTCGGATTCCTCGGCACGCCTTCTTTTTTCACTGTCTCTTTTAGCAGCAAGTCTGGTTTCGCGTTGCTCTGGTAGTTCCTCGACACGCCTTCATTGGCGGAAATTGAACATTCCTAATCTGGCATTATCTCTTGAAGCCGCAAGCCTGTTTTCACGTTGCTCTTGTTATTCCTAGGCACGCTTTCTGTTCTTACCTTCTCTATCAGCCGCAAGCCTGTTTTCTTGCTGTTCTTGTGATTCCTCGGTACGCTTTCTTTTCTTATTCTCTCTATCAGCCGCAAGCCTATTTTCACACTATTGTTGTGGTTCCTCGTCATGCTTTCTTTTCTTACGATTAAATATTTTTCCGTCCACGATCTTCTTACAATTAAAAATTTGTCTTTGAACGATTTTCATAAATACTTTTAATGACGTCATCGTCACAACAAACATGACGACAACTAACTTCATGACAACATAACGACATGATGACATGACGTCACTCGACAGACAGACAGACAGACATAACCCACAAACAACTTATTTTTATATATATAGATATATATATATATATATATATAGATATATATATATATATATATATATATATATATATATATATATATATATATATATATATATATATATATATGTATATATATATATATTTATATATATATATATAAATATATATATATATATATATATATATATATATATATATATATATATATATATATATATATATATATATATATATATATATATATATATATATATGTCGTCACAAAAAAACGCAATTCGATAGCAAAAAATATAGTAAAAGACTTTCCTTTTCTAGCGATGGTTCCATTTAAATCTTTTTGCTAAATTTACTGTTACCCATAAAAAGGTAATATATCAACAAATTTTCATTCTTCGCCATATTCATTACGCCGAAGAGCCCTATTACCGAGGTTTCAGTTTCTTATTTTCAAACAAACGATATTTATTATGTTAGTTCTTTGTTTTGCAAGAGCTGGTAATATAGAACTGTTGGTTGTAGAATATTGTGAGAGGCTGCTTCAAGCTGACATTTTATTTTACTAACCTTTTTATGTAGCAAAAGGTATCATGTAGCAAAGTAACGCTCTCTTTTTTTTGTGAAGCACAAAAATATTTGTTTGGCCTAAAAATGTCCGTTTCTGCTAATTGGAACCACAAAAGAGAAAATTTGAAAATGAAACATAAATAATGGAAATCTCTTTAACAATCCTCTCCGTTTTACCGGATATTTCTGCAATATGGTGCTATATTTGACCCTAAACATATACACAGACCACACAAAATGAAAGGCTTTTATATAGAATGTACATGCAGTATTTAAAACGTTTGTACAATGTTACTTCAATGCAGATCAGCTATTGGGAAAGGGGAAGGACAACATATCTTTTTGTGAAGAAAGAGGGGACTAAAGCCTTAAAAAGGGTAGTTTTATGGCCGAATTTTCCTGTTTTTATTAAGAGGTCACTCCTTTCCGTATGGAGACTGCATATTGCTTCTAGAACTTCCTAATTTGAAAAAAAATGTATTTGGATCAAGCATGTAAAATGGTAACTATTAAGGAAGAAGGGCTGTACTGTTATTGCTCAAACTCTTTTAGCGTGATATTACATTTACACGGATCTGCTAGACAGTTCGAAAGGCTCCTCAGGGTAATTACAGAGGACGTTGAGAGTTGTTGGGCATGTCATGAAAATCCAGTTTTTATGTAAATTTCGTGTATACATATATGTAAGAAACTCATGTATTTATCTTTTTTGACAATTCAATTCGTTGCAATGGGTCAGTTAGCTTATTTTTAATTCAATTGATTTTTTATTTTTTATTTTTTTTATTTTTTTTTAACGAAAACTTTCGAAGAAAGGCAAATAGCCACATGAAAATCTAAAACTATCAGAAACATAGTAAAATTTAAAACAAACAGAAATTATTATTAATCAATCAATGAAACGTAACTAAATGGAAGTTATAATGATTTGATAGGAGCTCGTGAATCCAAACTACAAGTTACAACCCATCCAGAAACAACCCATCCAGAGCGGGAGAGGAAGCTTAGTCGCCCTTCGATTTTTTTTTACTTAAAAAGGCAACTAGAACTTTTAATTCTTTACGAATGTTTTTATTAGTAAAAGATACACGTAACTTATAAATTAGCTTACGTAACGAACTTTTGTTTTCTCGTGTTTTATTACATATGTGAGGGGGCTCACCCCCTTGTCAGTACCTCGCTCTTTACATAAAAGCTTAAATTTGGTCCCCATTCATTAAAAATGACCCCTGAATCACAAAAGCCGTAGAATAAATAGTTGAAATTACTAAAAATACTTTAGCGTAAAGAGCAAGGTATTAGGAGGAGGCAAGTCCCTCATATGCGTAATAAGTTTTGATGATGCTCCTTACTTCCAGTCGAAAAAACTTTTTCATATTTATTTTTTCATTTTTTTTTTTTAATAATGCTAGAAAATCCTGTGCTCCCTTCATGGAAATTTTTTTCCTCCTTGACAGATTCCTCGATGGTAAGTTACCTCTAACATATCCCCCTCTTCTCAACCCCTCCCCCCAACCAAAAAATCCCCTAAAAACGTCTGTACAGTTCTCAATAACCATTAGGCCTACTATAAGTAAGCACTGGTCAAAGTTTGTAACTTGTAGCCACTCCGAAGGGGACTGTGGGGAGTAAGTCGTCCCCAAAGACATAGTCGTAAGGCTTTTCGTCTACGTTGAATAAAATGGCCATCTCAGAATTTTGATTCGTTGACTTTGGGAAAATAATTAGCGTGGGAGGGGGCCTAGGTATCCTCCAATATTTTTGGTCACTTAAAAAGGACACTAGAACTTTTCATTTCCGTTAGAATAAGCCCTCTCGCAACATTTTAGGACCACTGGTTCGATACGATCATCCCTGAAAAAAAAACAAAAAAACAAAAAAAAAAACGCATCCATGATCTGCCTTCTGGCAAAAAATACAAAATTCCACATTTTTGTAGATAGGAGCTTGAAACTTCTACAGTAGGGTTCTCTGATACGCTGAATCTGATGGTGTGATTTTCGTTAAGATTCTATCAAAATTAGGGGTGTTTCCCTCTATTTTCTAAAATAAGGCAAATTTTCTCAGGCTCGTAACTTTTGATGGGTAACACTAAACTTGATGAAACTTATATATTTAAAATTAGAATTAAAATGCGATTCTTTTGATGTAGCTATTGGTATAAAAATTCCATTTTTTAGAGTTTTGGTTACTATTGAGCTGGGTCGCTCCTTATTACAGTTCGTTACCACGTACTGTTTGATTTGTTTTTGCCAAATGGGGTCCTGGTGATTCAAGGACCTTAAGATATAAAATATCTGCAAATAAAAATATTGTTTGAGCCCAGTTTTGGGAGTCTGTGGCTTCAAAATTTTTTTTTGTACTTAGAATTTTGGCCAAGGGACTTGTGGGAGTGAGTAAGTTTCATGGACCTTTCCTTATAAAAATCAATATTTTTTCATTTTTGTCATCTTTACACAAGGAATATCTCTTGAGCCCACAAATTCTTGTGCCATTTTTGATCCTAGATTTGTAGTCATTTACCACTATTTTTTTTTTTACCTTAAGTTTCCCTTGCCCAAAAAACTCGTGGCTTAAAGTTTAAAACTGATCAAGGACAGCAAATTGTTCGTTCCATTTCAGGGATAGCGTAAAACTTTCTCTCTTCAAAAAAATTAGCCCTTCAGTCCTGATGATGATTCTTGAAAATTTTCAGCAAACTTTGAAAAGAAGTTTCTAGACCATGCACCAATTTACGGAAGTATTGGTCCCAACAAAAAAAAAATTAGACCTTTTTTTGTGGGGTGGCGTAAATTTTCTTCACATTTTTTCTTGTGCCCCATGATCCAAAGACTTAACTATGTAAGTTTCAAGTCAGTTTTAAAAAAATGGGTTTATACTGGCAGTAGTTTTAGAAAGCTGATGCATATTCTTGGTCCAGGGACTTACTATTTTAAATTTAGAATTCCTTGAGAAAAAAGTAGGCTCTTTTTCGGCCTATATTTAGAGGGAGGGAAGCTAATTTTTTGGCCCCATTTTTGCTCATGTTTTTAGTGTATTAGGCTCCTTTTAGCCCAAGTTTTCCACCTGGAGCCTCCAAAATAAGTTGGAGTGAAAAATTTGGTGGACCATATCAAGGTCCTCAAACATTTTCCCGCTTTCAATATTCATTTTCAAAGTATTGTTATTCTATAGCTAAACTTGTGTGTAAAGAAACCGACTTTTTAGGCATGATCTCCCTTCATATCTAGATTATGTTGATTATGATGCTAAAAGGAATATGATATTTTGAAGCAGCAGAAACATAAAAAAATAAAAATAAAAAAGTTTTCTTCAAATAAAAGTTACAACCAACACTGTTACTT
>NW_027067213.1:0-14856 GCF_032884065.1 Artemia franciscana | reverse complement strand
AATGGTAAAGAATGTGATTAAAGGCTCTTTTCCTATGTCAAAAGTTTTAGTTTTCGAGGGTAATAGCTATGTAGTTGAAAAAATGAAGATATTAGACTATTTTATGATTGCACATGGTAAAGAATGTGATTAAAGGCTCTTTTCCTATGTCAAAAGTTTTAGTTTTTGAGGGTAATAAATACGTATGTTGAAAAAATGAAGATATTAGACAATTTTATGATTGCGCATGGTAAAGAATGTGATTAAAGGCTCTTTTCCTATGTCAAAAGTTTTAGTTTTCGAGGGTAATAGCTACGTATGTTGAAAAAATGAAGATATTAGACTATTTTATGATTGCAAATGGTAAAGAATGTGATTAAAGGCTCTTTTCCTATGTCAAAAGTTTTAGTTTTCGAGGTAATAGCTACGTATGTTGAAAAAATGAAGATATTAGACTATTTTATGATTGCAAATGGTAAAGAATGTGATTAAAGGCTCTTTTCCTATGTCAAAAGTTTTAGTTTTCGATGGTAATAGCTACGTATGTTGAAAAAATGAAGATATTAGACTATTTTATGATTGCAAATGGTAAAGAATGTGATTAAAGGCTCTTTTCCTATGTCAAAAGTTTTAGTTTTCGAGGGTAATAGCTATGTATGTTGAAAAAATGAAGATATTAGACTATTTTATGATTGCACATGGTAAAGAATGTGATTAAAGGCTCTTTTCCTATTTCAAAAGTTTTAGTTTTCGAGGGTAATAGCTAGGTATGTTGAAAAAATGAAGATATAGACTATTTTATGATTGCAAATGGTAAAGAATGTGATTAAAGGCTCTTTTCCTATTTCAAAAGTTTTAGTTTTCGAGGGTAATAGCTAGGTATGTTGAAAAAATGAAGATATTAGACTATTTTATGATTGCAAATGGTAAAGAATGTGATTAAAGGCTCTTTTCCTATTTCAAAAGTTTTAGTTTTCGAGGGTAATAGCTATGTCTGTTGAAAAAATGAAGATAATAGACTATTATATGATTGCAAATGGTAAAGAATGTGATTAAAGGCTCTTTTCCTATGTCAAAAGTTTTAGTTTTCGAGGTAATAGCTACGTATGTTGAAAAAATGAAGATATTAGACTATTTTATGATTGCAAATGGTAAAGAATGTGATTAAAGGCTCTTTTCCTATGTCAAAAGTTTTAGTTTTCGAGGGTAATAGCTACGTATGTTGAAAAAATGAAGATATTAGACTATTTTATGATTGCAAATGGTAAAGAATGTGATTAAAGGCTCTTTTCCTATGTCAAAAGTTTTAGTTTTCGAGGGTAATAGCTATGTATGTTGAAAAAATGAAGATATTAGACTATTTTATGATTGCAAAGGTAAAGAATGTGATTAAAGGCTCTTTTCCTATTTCAAAAGTTTTAGTTTTCGAGGGTAATAGCTACGTATGTTGAAAAAATGAAGATATTAGACTATTTTATGATTGCACATGGTAAAGAATGTGATTAAAGGCTCTTTTCCTTGTCAAAAGTTTTAGTTTTCGAGGGTAATAGCTATGTATGTTGAAAAAATGAAGATATTAGACTATTTTATGATTGCACATGGTAAAGAATGTGATTAAAGGCTCTTTTCCTATGTCAAAAGTTTTAGTTTTCGAGGGTAATAGCTATGTTGAAAAAATGAAGATATTAGACAATTTTATGATTGCAAATGGTAAAGAATGTGATTAAAGGCTCTTTTCCTATGTCAAAAGTTTTAGTTTTCGAGGGTAATAGCTACGTATGTTGAAAAAATGAAGATATAGACTATTTTATGATTGCAAATGGTAAAGAATGTGATTAAAGGCTCTTTTCCTATGTCAAAAGTTTTAGTTTTCGAGGGTAATAGCTACGTATGTTGAAAAAATGAAGATATTAGACTATTTTATGATTGCAAATGGTAAAGAATGTGATTAAAGGCTCTTTTCCTATGTCAAAAGTTTTAGTTTTCGAGGGTAATAGCTACGTATGTTGAAAAAATGAAGATATTAGACTATTTTATGATTGCACATGGTAAAGAATGTGATTAAAGGCTCTTTTCCTATTTCAAAAGTTTTAGTTTTCGAGGGTAATAGCTACGTATGTTGAAAAAATGAAGATATTAGACTATTTTATGATTGCACTTGGTAAAGAATTTGATTAAAGGCTCTTTTCCTATTTCAAAAGTTTTAGTTTTCGAGGGTAATAGCTAGGTCTGTTGAAAAAATGAAGATAATAGACTATTATATGATTGCAAATGGTAAAGAATGTGATTAAAGGCTCTTTTCCTATTTCAAAAGTTTTAGTTTTCGAGGGTAATAGCTATATCTGTTGAAAAAATGAAGATAATAGACTATTATATGATTGCAAATGGTAAAGAATGTGATTAAAGGCTCTTTTCCTATGTCAAAAGTTTTAGTTTTCGAGGGTAATAGCTACGTATGTTGAAAAAATGAAGATATTAGACTATTTTATGATTGCAAATGGTAAAGAATGTGATTAAAGGCTCTTTTCCTATGTCAAAAGTTTTAGTTTTCGAGGTAATAGCTACGTATGTTGAAAAAATGAAGATATTAGACTATATTATGATTGCAAATGGTAAAGAATGTGATTAAAGGCTCTTTTCCTATGTCAAAAGTTTTAGTTTTCGAGGTTAATAGCCATGTATGTTGAAAAAATGAAGATATTAGACTATTTTATGATTGCAAATTGTAAAGAATGTGATTAAAGGCTCTTTTCCTATGTCAAAAGTTTTAGTTTTCGAGGGTAATAGCTAGGTATGTTGAAAAAATGAAGATATTAGACTATTTTATGATTGCAAATGGTAAAGAATGTGATTAAAGGCTCTTTTCCTATGTCAAAAGTTTTAGTTTTCGAGGTAATAGCTACGTATGTTGAAAAAATGAAGATATTAGACTATTTTATGATTGCAATGGTAAAGAATGTGATTAAAGGCTCTTTTCCTATGTCAAAAGTTTTAGTTTTCGAGGGTAATAGCTATGTATGTTGAAAAAATGAAGATATTAGACTATTTTATGATTGCACATGGTAAAGAATGTGATTAAAGGCTCTTTTCCTATTTCAAAAGTTTTAGTTTTCGAGGGTAATAGCTAGGTTCGTTGAAAAAATGAAGATAATAGACTATTATATGATTGCAAATGGTAAAGAATGTGATTAAAGGCTCTTTTCCTATTTCAAAAGTTTTAGTTTTCGAGGTAATAGCTACGTATGTTGAAAAAATGAAGATATTAGACTATTTTATGATTGCAAATGGTAAAGAATGTGATTAAAGGCTCTTTTCCTATGTCAAAAGTTTTAGTTTTCGAGGTAATAGCTACGTATGTTGAAAAAATGAAGATATTAGACTATTTTATGATTGCAAATGGTAAAGAATGTGATTAAAGGCTCTTTTCCTATTTCAAAAGTTTTAGTTTTCGAGGGTAATAGCTATGTCTTGGAAAAAATGAAGATATTAGACTATTTTATGATTGCACATGGTAAAGAATGTGATTAAAGGCTCTTTTCCTATTTCAAAAGTTTTAGTTTTCGAGGGTAATAGCTAGGTATGTTGAAAAAATGAAGATATAGACTATTTTATGATTGCAAATGGTAAAGAATGTGATTAAAGGCTCTTTTCCTATTCAAAAGTTTTAGTTTTCGAGGGTAATAGCTGCGTATGTTGAAAAAATGAAGATTTAGACTATTTTATGATTGCAAATGGTAAAGAATGTGATTAAAGGCTCTTTTCCTATGTCAAAAGTTTTAGTTTTCGAGGGTAATAGCTATGTATGTTGAAAAAATGAAGATATTAGACTATTTTATGATTGCAAATGGTAAAGAATGTGATTAAAGGCTCTTTTCCTATGTCAAAAGTTTTAGTTTTTCGAGGGTAATAGCTATGTATGTTGAAAAAATGAAGATATTAGACAATTTTATGATTGCAAATGGTAAAGAATGTGATTAAAGGCTCTTTTCCTATGTCAAAAGTTTTAGTTTTCGAGGGTAATAGCTACGTATGTTGAAAAAATGAAGATATTAGACTATTTTATGATTGCAAATGGTAAAGAATGTGATTAAAGGCTCTTTTCCTATGTCAAAAGTTTTAGTTTTCGAGGGTAATAGCTACGTATGTTGAAAAAATGAATATATTAGACTATTTTATTATTGCAAATGGTAAAGAATGTGATTAAAGGCTCTTTTCCTATGTCAAAAGTTTTAGTTTTCGGGGTAATAGCTATGTATGTTGAAAAAATGAAGATATTAGACTATTTTATGATTGCAAAGGTAAAGAATGTGATTAAAGGCTCTTTTCCTATGTCAAAAGTTTTAGTTTTCGAGGGTAATAGCTGCGTATGTTGAAAAAATGAAGATATTAGACTATTTTATGATTGCAATGGTAAAGAATGTGATTAAAGGCTCTTTTCCTATGTCAAAAGTTTTAGTTTTTGAGGGTAATAATACGTATGTTGAAAAAATGAAGATATTAGACAATTTTATGATTGCGCATGGTAAAGAATGTGATTAAAGGCTCTTTTCCTATGTCAAAAGTTTTAGTTTTCGAGGGTAATAGCTACTATGTTGAAAAAATGAAGATATTAGACTATTTTATGATTGCAAATGGTAAAGAATGTGATAAAGGCTCTTTTCCTATGTCAAAAGTTTTAGTTTTCGAGGGTAATAGCTACGTATGTTGAAAAAATGAAGATATTAGACTATTTTATGATTGCAAATGGTAAAGAATGTGATTAAAGGCTCTTTTCCTATGTCAAAAGTTTTAGTTTTCGAGGGTAATAGACGTATGTTGAAAAAATGAAGATATTAGACTATTTTATGATTGCAAATGGTAAAGAATGTGATTAAAGGCTCTTTTCCTATTTCAAAAGTTTTAGTTTTCGAGGTAATATCTATGTCTGTGAAAAAATGAAGATATTAGACTTTTTATGATTGCAAATGGTAAAGAATGTGATTAAAGGCTCTTTTCCTATGTCAAAAGTTTTAGTTTTCGAGGGTAATAGCTAGTATGTTGAAAAAATGAAGATATTAGACTATTTTATGATTGCACATGGTAAAGAATGTGATTAAAGGCTCTTTTCCTATGTCAAAAGTTTTAGTTTTCGAGGGTAATATCTACTATGTTGAAAAAATGAAGATATTAGACTATTTTATGATTGCAATGGTAAAGAATGTGATTAAAGGCTCTTTTCCTATGTCAAAAGTTTTAGTTTTCGAGGGTAATAGCTACGTATGTTGAAAAAATGAAGATATTAGACTATTTTATGATTGCAAATGGTAAAGAATGTGATTAAAGGCTCTTTTCCTATGTCAAAAGTTTTAGTTTTCGAGGGTAATAGCTATGTATGTTGAAAAAATGAAGATATTAGACTATTTTATGATTGCAAATGGTAAAGAATGTGATTAAAGGCTCTTTTCCTATGTCAAAAGTTTTAGTTTTCGAGGTAATAGCTAGGTATGTTGAAAAAATGAAGATATTAGACTATTTTATGATTGCAAATGGTAAAGAATGTGATTAAAGGCTCTTTTCCTATTCAAAAGTTTTAGTTTTCGAGGTAATAGCTAGGTATGTTGAAAAAATGAAGATATTAGACTATTTTATGATTGCAAATGGTAAAGAATGTGATTAAAGGCTCTTTTCCTATTTCAAAAGTTTTAGTTTTCGAGGGTAATAGCTACGTATGTTGAAAAAATGAAGATATTAGACTATTTTATGATTGCACATGGTAAAGAATGTGATTAAAGGCTCTTTTCCTATTCAAAAGTTTTAGTTTTCGAGGGTAATAGCTAGGTATGTGAAAAAATGAAGAAATTAGACTATTTTATGATTGCAAATGGTAAAGAATGTGATTAAAGGCTCTTTTCCTATTTCAAAAGTTTTAGTTTTCGAGGGTAATAGCTATGTCTGTTGAAAAAATGAAGATATTAGACTTTTTATGATTGCAAATGGTAAAGAATGTGATTAAAGGCTCTTTTCCTATGTCAAAAGTTTTAGTTTTCGAGGTAATAGCTACGTATGTTGAAAAAATGAAGATATTAGACTATTTTATGATTGCAAATGGTAAAGAATGTGATTAAAGGCTCTTTTCCTATGTCAAAAGTTTTAGTTTTCGAGGTTAATAGCTACGTATGTTGAAAAAATGAAGATATTAGACTATTTTATGATTGCAAATGGTAAAGAATGTGATTAAAGGCTCTTTTCCTATGTCAAAAGTTTTAGTTTTCGAGGTAATAGCTGGTATGTTGAAAAAATGAAGATATTAGACTATTTATGATTGCACATGGTAAAGAATGTGATTAAAGGCTCTTTTCCTATTTCAAAAGTTTTAGTTTTCGAGGGTAATAGCTAGGTATGTTGAAAAAATGAAGAAATTCGACTATTTTATGATTGCACATGGTAAAGAATGTGATTAAAGGCTCTTTTCCTATTTCAAAAGTTTTAGTTTTCGAGGGTAATAGCTACGTATGTTGAAAAAATGAAGACATTAGACTATTTTATGATTGCAAATGGTAAAGAATGTGATTAAAGGCTCTTTTCCTATGTCAAAAGTTTTAGTTTTCGAGGGTAATAGCTACGTATGTTGAAAAAATGAAGATATTAGACTATTTTATGATTGCAAATGGTAAAGAATGTGATTAAAGGCTCTTTTCCTATGTCAAAAGTTTTAGTTTTCGAGGGTAATAGCTACGTATGTGGAAAAAATGAAGATATTAGACTATTTTATGATTGCAATGGTAAAGAATGTGATTAAAGGCTCTTTTCCTATTTCAAAAGTTTTAGTTTTCGAGGGTAAGTTGAAAAAATGAAGATATTAGACTATTTTATGATTGCAAATGGTAAAGAATGTGATTAAAGGCTCTTTTCCTATGTCAAAAGTTTTAGTTTTTGAGGGTAATAGCTACGTATGTTGAAAAAATGAAGATATTAGACTATTTTATGATTGCACATGGTAAAGAATGTGATTAAAGGCTCTTTTCCTATGTCAAAAGTTTTAGTTTTCGAGGGTAATAGCTACGTATGTTGAAAAAATGAAGATATTAGACTATTTTATGATTGCAAATGGTAAAGAATGTGATTAAAGGCTCTTTTCCTATGTCAAAAGTTTTAGTTTTCGAGGGTAATAGCTACGTATGTTGAAAAAATGAAGATATTAGACTATTTTATGATTGCAAATGGTAAAGAATGTGATTAAAGGCTCTTTTCCTATTTCAAAAGTTTTGGTTTTTGAGGGTAATAGCTACTATGTTGAAAAAATGAAGATATTAGACTATTTTATGATTGCACATGGTAAAGAATGTGATTAAAGGCTCTTTTCCTATTTCAAAAGTTTTAGTTTTCGAGGGTAATAGCTACCTAGGTTGAAAAAATGAAGATATTAGACTATTTTATGATTGCAAATGGTAAAGAATGTGATTAAAGGCTCTTTTCCTATTCAAAAGTTTTAGTTTTCGAGGGTAATAGCTGCGTATGTTGAAAAAATGAAGATATTAGACTATTTTATGATTGCAAATGGTAAAGAATGTGATTCAAGGCTCTTTTCCTATGTCAAAAGTTTTAGTTTTCGAGGTTAATAGCTACGTATGTTGAAAAAATGAAGATATTAGACTATTTTATGATTGCAATGGTAAAGAATGTGATTAAAGGCTCTTTTCCTATGTCAAAAGTTTTAGTTTTCGAGGGTAATATACTATGTTGGAAAAAATGAAGATATTAGACAATTTTATGATTGCAAATGGTAAAGAATGTGATTAAAGGCTCTTTTCCTATGTCAAAAGTTTTAGTTTTCGAGGGTAATAGCTACTATGTTTAAAAAATGAAGACATTAGACTATTTTATGATTGCAAATGGTAAAGAATGTGATTAAAGGCTCTTTTCCTATGTCAAAAGTTTTAGTTTTCGAGGGTAATAGCTACGTATGTTGAAAAAATGAAGATATTAGACTATTTTATGATTGCAAATGGTAAAGAATGTGATTAAAGGCTCTTTTCCTATGTCAAAAGTTTTAGTTTTCGAGGGTAATAGCTACGTATGTTGAAAAAATGAAGATATTAGACTATTTTATGATTGCACATGGTAAAGAATGTGATTAAAGGCTCTTTTCCTATTTCAAAAGTTTTAGTTTTCGAGGGTAATAGCTAGGTATGTTGAAAAAATGAAGATATTAGACTATTTTATGATTGCAAATGGTAAAGAATGTGATTAAAGGCTCTTTTCCTATTTCAAAAGTTTTAGTTTTCGAGGGTAATAGCTACGTATGTTGAAAAAATGAAGATTAGACTATTTTATGATTGCAAATGGTAAAGAATGTGATTAAAGGCTCTTTTCCTATGTCAAAAGTTTTAGTTTTCGAGGTAATAGCTACGTATGTTGAAAAAATGAAGATATTAGACTATTTTATGATTGCAAATGGTAAAGAATGTGATTAAAGGCCTTTTCCTATGTCAAAAGTTTTAGTTTTCGAGGGTAATAGCTACTATGTTGAAAAAATGAAGATATTAGACTATTTTATGATTGCAAATGGTAAAGAATGTGATTAAAGGCTCTTTTCCTATGTCAAAAGTTTTAGTTTTCAGGGTAATAGCTACGTATGTTGAAAAAATGAAGATATTAGACTATTTTATGATTGCACATGGTAAAGAATGTGATTAAAGGCTCTTTTCCTATTCAAAAGTTTTAGTTTTCGAGGGTAATAGCTAGGTATGTTGAAAAAATGAAGATATTGGACTATTTTATGATTGCAAATGGTAAAGAATGTGATTAAAGGCTCTTTTCCTATTTCAAAAGTTTTAGTTTTCGAGGGTAATAGCTACGTATGTTGAAAAAATGAAGATATTAGACAATTTTATGATTGCAAATGGTAAAGAATGTGATTAAAGGCTCTTTTCGTATGTCAAAAGTTTTAGTTTTCGAGGGTAATAGACGTATGTGGAAAAACTGAAGAAATTAGACTATTTTATGATTGCAAATGGTAACGAATGTGATTAAAGGCTCTTTTCCTATTTCAAAAGTTTTAGTTTTCGAGGGTAATAGCTATGTCTGTGGAAAAAATGAAGATATTAGACTATTTTATGATTGCAAATGGTAAAGAATGTGATTAAAGGCTCTTTTCCTATTTCAAAAGTTTTGGTTTTTGAGGGTAATTGCTAAGTATGTTGAAAAAATGAAGATATTAGACAATTTTATGATTGCACATGGTAAAGAATGTGATTAAAGGCCCTTTTCCTATGTCAAAAGTTTTAGTTTTCGAGGGTAATATCTACCTAGGTTGAAAAAATGAAGATATTAGACTATTTTATGATTGCAAATGGTAAAGAATGTGATTAAAGGCTCTTTTCCTATGTCAAAATTTTAGTTTTCGATGGTAATAGCTACGTATGTTGAAAAAATGAAGATATTAGACTATTTTATGATTGCAAATGGTAAAGAATGTGATTAAAGGCTCTTTTCCTATGTCAAAAGTTTTAGTTTTCGAGGGTAATAGCTATGTATGTTGAAAAAATGAAGATATTAGACTATTTTATGATTGCACATGGTAAAGAATGTGATTAAAGGCTCTTTTCCTATTTCAAAAGTTTTAATTTTTGAGGGTAATAGCTAGGTATGTTGAAAAAATGAAGATATTAGACTATTTTATGATTGCACATGGTAAAGAATGTGATTAAAGGCTCTTTTCCTATTTCAAAAGTTTTAGTTTTCGAGGGTGATAGCTAGGTCTGTTGAAAAAATGAAGATAATAGACTATTATATGATTGCAAATGGTAAAGAATGTGATCAAAAGCTCTTTTCCTATTTCAAAAGTTTTAGTTTTCGAGGGTAATAGCTACGTATGTTGAAAAAATGAAGATATTAGACAATTTTATGATTGGAAATGGTAAAGAATGTGATTAAAGGCTCTTTTCGTATGTCAAAAGTTTTAGTTTTCGAGGGTGATAGCTACGTATGTGGAAAAACTGAAGAAATTAGACTATTTTATGATTGCAAATGGTAACGAATGTGATTAAAGGCTCTTTTCCTATTTCAAAAGTTTTAGTTTTCGAGGGTAATAACTATGTCTGTGGAAAAAATGAAGATATTAGACTTTTTATGATTGCAAATGGTAAAGAATGTGATTAAAGGCTCTTTTCCTATGTCAAAAGTTTTAGTTTTCGAGGGTAATAGCTACCTATGTTGAAAAAATGAAGATATCAGACTATTTTATGATTGCAAATGGTAAAGAATGTGATTAAAGGCTCTTTTCCTATGTCAAAAGTTTTAGTTTTCGAGGTTAATAGCTACGTATGTTGAAAAAATGAAGATATTAGACTATTTTATGATTGCAAATTGTAAAGAATGCGATTAAAGGCTCTTTTCCTATGTCAAAAGTTTTAGTTTTCGATGGTAATAGCTGCGTATGTTGAAAAAATTAAGATATTAGACTATTTTATGATTGCAAATGGTAAAGAATGTGATTAAAGGCTCTTTTCCTATGTCAAAAGTTTTAGTTTTCGAGGGTAATAGCTATGTATGTTGAAAAAATGAAGAAATTCGACTATTTTATGATTGCACATGGTAAAGAATGTGATTAAAGGCTCTTTTCCTATGTCAAAAGTTTTAATTTTCGAGGGTAATAGCTACGTATGTTGAAAAAATGAAGACATTAGACTATTTTATGATTGCAAATGGTAAAGAATGTGATGAAAGGTTCTTTTCCTATGTCAAAAGTTTTAGTTTTCGAGGGTAATAGCTACGTATGTTGAAAAAATGAAGATATTAGAGTATTTTATGATTGCAGATGGTAAAGAATGTGATTAAAGGCTCTTTTCCTATTTCAAAAGTTTTAGTTTTCGAGGGTAATAGCTACGTATGTTGAAAAAATGAAGATATTAGACTATTTTATAATTGCAAATGGTAAAGAATGGGATTAAGGCTCTTTTCCTATGTCAAAAGTTTTAGTTTTCGAGGGTAATAGCTACGTATGTTGAAAAAATGAAGATATTAGACTATTTTATGATTGCACATGGTAAAGAATGTGATTAAGGGCTCTTTTCCTATTTCAAAAGTTTTAGTTTTCGAGGTTAATAAATACGTATGTTGAAAAAATGAAGATATTAGACTATTTTATGATTGCACATGGTAAAGAATGTGATTAAAGGCTCTTTTCCTATGTCAAAAGTTTTAGTTTTCGAGGGTAATAGCTACGTATGTTGAAAAAATGAAGATATTAGACTATTTTATGATTGCAGATGGTAAAGAATGTGATTAAAGGCTCTTTTCCTATTTCAAAAGTTTTAGTTTTCGAGGGTAATAGCTACGTATGTTGAAAAAATGAAGATATTAGACTATTTTATGACTGCAAATGGTAAAGAATGTGATTAAAGGCTCTTTTCCTATTTCAAAAGTTTTGGTTTTTGAGGGTAATTGCTAAGTATGTTGAAAAAATGAAGATATTAGACAATTTTATTATTGCACATGGTAAAGAATGTGATTAAAGGCTCTTTTCCTATGACAAAAGTTTTAGTTTTCGAGGGTAATATCTACCTAGGTTGAAAAAATGAAGATATTAGACTATTTTATGATTGCAAATGGTAAAGAATGTGATTAAAGGCTCTTTTCCTATGTCAAAAGTTTTAGTTTTCGATGGTAATAGCTGCGTATGTTGAAAAAATGAAGATATTAGACTATTTTATGATTGCAAATGGTAAAGAATGTGATTCAAGGCTCTTTTCCTATGTCAAAAGTTTTAGTTTTCTAGGTTAATAGCTATGTATGTTGAAAAAATGAAGATATTAGACTATTTTATGATTGCACATGGTAAAGAATGTGATTAAAGGCTCTTTTCCTATGTCAAAAGTTTTAGTTTTTGAGGGTAATAAATACGTATGTTGAAAAAATGAAGATATTAGACAATTTTATGATTGCGCATGGTAAAGAATGTGATTAAAGGCTCTTTTCCTATGTAAAAAGTTTTAGTTTTCGAGGGTAATAGCTACGTATGTTTAAAAAATGAAGACATTAGACTATTTTATGATTGCAAATGGTAAAGAATGTGATGAAAGGCTCTTTTCCTATGTCAAAAGTTTTAGTTTTCGAGGGTAATAGCTACGTATGTTGAAAAAATGAAGATATTAGACTATTTTATAATTGCAAATGGTAAAGAATGTGATTAAAGGCTCTTTTCCTATGTCAAAAGTTTTAGTTTTCGAGGGTAATAGCTACGTATGTTGAAAAAATGAAGATATTAGACTATTTTATGATTGCACATGGTAAAGAATGTGATTAAGGGCTCTTTTCCTATTTCAAAAGTTTTAGTTTTCGAGGTTAATAAATACGTATGTTGAAAAAATGAAGATATTAGACTATTTTATGATTGCAAATGGTAAAGAATGTGATTAAAGGCTCTTTTCCTATGTCAAAAGTTTTAGTTTTTGAGGGTAATAGCTACGTATGTTGAAAAAATGAAGTTTTTAGACTATTTTATGATTGCACATGGTAAAGAATGTGATTAAAGGCTCTTTTCCTAGGTCAAAAGTTTTAGTTTTCGAGGGTGATAGCTACGTATGTGGAAAAACTGAAGAAATTAGACTATTTTATGATTGCAAATGGTAACGAATGTGATTAAAGGCTCTTTTCCTATTTCAAAAGTTTTAGTTTTCGAGGGTAATAACTATGTCTGTGGAAAAAATGAAGATATTAGACTTTTTATGATTGCAAATGGTAAAGAATGTGATTAAAGGCTCTTTTCCTATGTCAAAAGTTTTAGTTTTCGAGGGTAATAGCTACCTATGTTGAAAAAATGAAGATATCAGACTATTTTATGATTGCAAATGGTAAAGAATGTGATTAAAGGCTCTTTTCCTATGTCAAAAGTTTTAGTTTTCGAGGTTAATAGCTACGTATGTTGAAAAAATGAAGATATTAGACTATTTTATGATTGCAAATTGTAAAGAATGTGATTAAAGGCTCTTTTCCTATGTCAAAAGTTTTAGTTTTCGATGGTAATAGCTGCGTATGTTGAAAAAATTAAGATATTAGACTATTTTATGATTGCAAATGGTAAAGAATGTGATTAAAGGCTCTTTTCCTATGTCAAAAGTTTTAGTTTTCGAGGGTAATAGCTATGTATGTTGAAAAAATGAAGAAATTCGACTATTTTATGATTGCACATGGTAAAGAATGTGATTAAAGGCTCTTTTCCTATGTCAAAAGTTTTAATTTTCGAGGGTAATAGCTACGTATGTTGAAAAAATGAAGATATTAGACTATTTTATAATTGCAAATGGTAAAGAATGGGATTAAAGGCTCTTTTCCTATGTCAAAAGTTTTAGTTTTCGAGGGTAATAGCTACGTATGTTGAAAAAATTAAGATATTAGACTATTTTATGATTGCAAATGGTAAAGAATGTGATTAAAGGCTCTTTTCCTATGTCAAAAGTTTTAGTTTTCGAGGGTAATAGCTATGTATGTTGAAAAAATGAAGAAATTCGACTATTTTATGATTGCAAATGGTAAAGAATGTGATGAAAGGTTCTTTTCCTATGTCAAAAGTTTTAGTTTTCGAGGGTAATAGCTACGTATGTTGAAAAAATGAAGATATTAGACTATTTTATAATTGCAAATGGTAAAGAATGGGATTAAAGGCTCTTTTCCTATGTCAAAAGTTTTAGTTTTCGAGGGTAATAGCTACGTATGTTGAAAAAATGAAGATATTAGACTATTTTATGATTGCACATGGTAAAGAATGTGATTAAGGGCTCTTTTCCTATTTCAAAAGTTTTAGTTTTCGAGGTTAATAAATACGTATGTTGAAAAAATGAAGATATTAGACTATTTTATGATTGCAAATGGTAAAGAATGTGATTAAAGGCTCTTTTCCTATGTCAAAAGTTTTAGTTTTTGAGGGTAATAGCTACGTATGTTGAAAAAATGAAGATATTAGACTATTTTATGATTGCACATGGTAAAAAATGTGATTAAAGGCTCTTTTCCTATGTCAAAAGTTTTAGTTTTCGAGGGTAATAGCTACGTATGTTGAAAAAATGAAGATATTAGACTATTTTATGATTGCAGATGGTAAAGAATGTGATTAAAGGCTCTTTTCCTATTTCAAAAGTTTTAGTTTTCGAGGGTAATAGCTACGTATGTTGAAAAAATGAAGATATTAGACTATTTTATGACTGCAAATGGTAAAGAATGTGATTAAAGGCTCTTTTCCTATTTCAAAAGTTTTGGTTTTTGAGGGTAATTGCTAAGTATGTTGAAAAAATGAAGATATTAGACAATTTTATGATTGCACATGGTAAAGAATGTGATTAAAGGCTCTTTTCCTATGTCAAAAGTTTTAGTTTTCGAGGGTAATATCTACCTAGGTTGAAAAAATGAAGATATTAGACTATTTTATGATTGCAAATGGTAAAGAATGTGATTAAAGGCTCTTTTCCTATGTCAAAAGTTTTAGTTTTCGATGGTAATAGCTGCGTATGTTGAAAAAATGAAGATATTAGACTATTTTATGATTGCAAATGGTAAAGAATGTGATTCAAGGCTCTTTTCCTATGTCAAAAGTTTTAGTTTTCGAGGTTAATAGCTATGTATGTTGAAAAAATGAAGATATTAGACTATTTTATGATTGCACATGGTAAAGAATGTGATTAAAGGCTCTTTTCCTATGTCAAAAGTTTTAGTTTTTGAGGGTAATAAATACGTATGTTGAAAAAATGAAGATATTAGACAATTTTATGATTGCGCATGGTAAAGAATGTGATTAAAGGCTCTTTTCCTATGTAAAAAGTTTTAGTTTTCGAGGGTAATAGCTACGTATGTTTCAAAAATGAAGACATTAGACTATTTTATGATTGCAAATGGTAAAGAATG
>NW_027067212.1:0-14878 GCF_032884065.1 Artemia franciscana | reverse complement strand
TAGACTACTTTATGATTGCAGATGGTAAAGAATGTGATTAAAGGCTCTTTTCCTATGTCAAAAATTTTTGTTTTCCAGGGTAATAGCTACGTATGTTGAAAAAATGAAGATATTAGACAATTTTATGATTGCACATGGTAAAGAATGTGATTAAAGGCTCTTTTCCTATGTCAAAAGTTTTAGTTTTCGAGGGTAATAGCTACGTATGTTGAAAAAATGAAGATATTACATTATTTTATGATTGCAAATGGTAAAGAATGTGATTAAAGGCTCTTTTCCTATGTCAAAAGTTTTAGTTTTCGAGGGTAATAGCTACGTATGTTGAAAAAATGAAGATATTAGACTATTTTATGATTGCAAATGGTAAAGAATGTGACTAAAGGCTCTTTTCCTATGTCAAAAGTTTTAGTTTTCGAGGGTAATAGCTACGTATGTTGAAAAAATGAAGATATTAGACTATTTTATGATTGGAAATGGTATAGAATGTGATTAAAGGCTCTTTTCCTATGTCAAAAGTTTTAGTTTTCGAGGGTAATAGCTAAGTATGTTGAAAAAATGAAGATATTAAACTATTTTATGATTGCAAATGGTAAAGAATGTGATTAAAGGCTCTTTTCCTATTTCAAAAGTTTTAGTTTTCGAGGGTAATAGCTACGTATGTTGAAAAAATGAAGATATTAGACTATTTTATGATTGCAAATGGTAAAGAATGTGATTAAAGGCTCTTTTCCTATTTCAAAAGTTTTAGTTTTCGAGGGTAATAGCTACATATGTTGAAAAAATGGAGATATTAGACTATTTTATGATTACAAATGGTAAAGAATGTAATTAAAGGCTCTTTTCCTATGTCAAAAATTTTTGTTTTCCAGGGTAATAGCTACTTATGTTGAAAAAATGAAGATATTAGACAATTTTATGATTGCACATGGTAAAGAATGTGATTAAAGGCTCTTTTCCTATGTCAAAAGTTTTAGTTTTCGAGGGTAATAGCTACGTATGTTGAAAAAAATGAAGATATTACATTATTTTATGATTGCAAATGGTAAAGAATGTGATTAAAGGCTCTTTTCCTATGTCAAAAGTTTTAGTTTTCGAGGGTAATAGCTACGTATGTTGAAAAAAATGAAGATATTAGACTATTTTATGATTGCAAATGGTAAAGAATGTGACTAAAGGCTCTTTTCCTATGTCAAAAGGTTTAGTTTTCGAGGGTAATAGCTACGTATGTTGAAAAAATGAAGATATTAGACTATTTTATGATTGGAAATGGTATAGAATGTGATTAAAGGCTCTTTTCCTATGTCAAAAGTTTTAGTTTTCGAGGGTAATAGCTACGTATGTTGAAAAAATGAAGATATTAAACTATTTTATGATTGCAAATGGTAAAGAATGTGATTAAAGGCTCTTTTCCTATTTCAAAAGTTTTAGTTTTCGAGGGTAATAGCTACGTATGTTGAAAAAATGAAGATATTAGACTATTTTATGATTGCAAATGGTAAAGAATGTGATTAAAGGCTCATTTCCTATTTCAAAAGTTTTAGTTTTCGAGGGTAATAGCTACATATGTTGAAAAAATGGAGATATTAGACTATTTTATGATTACAAATGGTAAAGAATGTAATTAAAGGCTCTTTTCCTATTTCAAAAGTTTTAGTTTTTGAGGGTAAGAGCTTTGTCTGTGGAAAAAATGAAGATGTTAGACTATTTTATGATTGCACATGGTAAAGAATGTGATTAAAGGCTCTTTTCCTATTTCAAAAGTTTTAGTTTTTGAGGGTAATAGCTACGTATGTTGAAAAAATGAAGATATTAAACTATTTTATGATTGCAAATGGTAAAGAATGTGATTAAAGGCTCTTTTCCTATGTCAAAAGTTTTAGTTTTCGAGGGTAATAGCTACGTATGTTGAAAAAATGAAGATATTAGACTATTTTATGATTGCAAATGGTAAAGAATGTGATTAAAGGCTCTTTTCCTATTTCAAAAGTTTTAGTTTTCGAGGGTAATAGCTTTGTCTTTGGAAAAAATGAAAACATTAGACTATTTTATGATTGCAAATGGTAAAGAATGTGATTAAAGGCTCTTTTCTTATTTCAAAAGTTTTAGTTTTCGGGGGTAATAGCTGCGTATGTTGAAAAAATGAAGATATTAGACTATTTTATGATTGCACATGGTGAAGAATGTGATTAAAGGCTCTTTTCCTATTTCAAAAGTTTTAGTTTTCGAGGGTAATAGCTATGTCTGTGGAAAAAATGAAGATATTAGACTATTTTATGATTGCACATGGTAAAGAATGTGATTAAAGGCTCTTTTCCTATTTCAAAAGTTTTAGTTTTCGAGGGTAATAGCTATGTCTGTGAAAAAAATGAAGATATTAGACTATTTTATGATTGCACATGGTAAAGAATGTGTTTAAATGCTCTTTTCCTATTTCAAAAGTTTTAGTTTTCGAGGGTAATAGCTACGTATGTTGAAAAAATGAAGATATTAGACTATTTTATGATTGCAAATGGTAAAGAATGTGATTACAGGCTCTTTTCCTACGTCAAAAGTTTTAGTTTTCGAGGGTAATAGCTACGTATGTTGAAAAAATGAAGATATTAGACTATTTTATGATTGCAAATGTTAAAGAATGTGATTAAAGGCTCTTTTCCTATGTCAAAAGTTTTAGTTTTCGAGGTTAATAGCTACGTATGTTGGAAAAATGAAGATATTAGACTATTTTATGATTGCAAATGGTAAAGAGTGTGATTAAAGGCTCTTTTCCTATTTCAAAAGTTTTAGTTTTCGAGGGTAATAGCTACGTATGTTGAAAAAATGAAGATATTAGACTATTTTATGATTGCACATGGTAAAGAATGTGATTAAAGGCTCTTTTCCTATGTCAAAAGTTGTAGTTTTCGAGGGTAATAGCTACGTATGTTGAAAAAATGAAGATTTTAGACTATTTTATGATTGCAAATGGTAAAGAATGTGATTAAAGGCTCTTTTCCTATGTCAAAAGTTTTAGTTTTCGAGGGTAATAGCTACGTATGTTGAAAAAATGAAGATATTAGACTATTTTATGATTGCAAATGGTAAAAAATGTGATTAAAGACTCTTGTCCTATTTCAAAAGTTTTAGTTTTCGAGTTTAATAGCTATGTCTGTGGAAAAAATGAAGATATTAGACTATTTTATGATTGCACATGGTAAAGAATGTTATTAAAGGCTCTTTTCCTATTTCAAAAGTTTTAGTTTTCGAGGGTAAGAGCTTTGTCTGTGGAAAAAATGAAGATATTAAACTATTTTATGATTGCAAATGGTAAAGAATGTGATTAAAGGCTCTTTTCCTAGATTGCAAATGGTAAAGAATGTGATTAAAGGCTCTTTTCCTATGTCAAAAGTTTTAGTTTTCGAGGGTAATAGCTACGTATGTTGAAAAAATGAAGATATTAGACTATTTTATGATTGCACATGGTAAAGCATGTGATTAAAGGCTCTTTTCCTATTTCAAAAGTCTTAGTTTTCGAGGGTACGAGCTTTATCTGTTGAAAAAATGAAGATATTAGACTATTTTATGATTGCAAATGGTAAAGAATGTGATTAAAGGCTCTTTTCCTATGTCAAAAGTTTTAGTTTTCGAGGGTAATAGCTACGTATGTTGAAAAAATGAAGATATTAGACTATTTTATGAATGCAAATGGTAAAGAATGTGATTAAAGGCTCTTTTCCTATTTCAAAAGTTTTAGTTTTCGAGGGTAATAGCTATGTCTGTGGAAAAATGAAGATACTAGACTATTTTATGATTGCAAATGGTAAAGAATGTGATTAAAGTCTCTTTTCCTATTTCAAAAGTTTTAGTTTTCGAGGGTAAGAGCTTTGTCTGTGGAAAAAATGAAGATATTAGACTATTTTATGATTGCAAATGGTAAAGAATGTGATTAAAGGCTCTTTTCCTATGTCAAACGTTTTAGTTTTCGAGGGTAATAGCTACGTATGTTGAAAAAATGAAGATATTAGACTATTTTATGATTACAAATGGTAAAGAATGTGATTAAAGGCTCTTTTCCAATGTCAAAAGTTTTAGTTTTCGAGGGTAAGAGCTTTGTCTGTGGAAAAAATGAAGATATTAGACTATTTTATGATTGCAAATGGTAAAAAATGTGATTAAAGGCTCTTTTCCTATGTCAAAAGTTTTAGTTTTCGAGGGTAATAGCTACATATGTTGAAAAAATGAAGATATTAGACTATTTTATGATTGCAAATGGTAAAGAATGTGATTTAAGGCTCTTTTCCTATTTCAAAAGTTTTAGTTTTCGAGGGTAATAGCTACGTATGTTGAAAAAATGAAGATATTAGACAATTTTATGATTGCAAATGGTAAAGAATGTGACTAAAGGCTCTTTTCCCATTTCAAAAGTTTTAGTTTTCGAGGGTAATAGCTACGTATTTTGAAAAAATGAAGATATTAGACTATTTTATGATTGCAAATGGTAAAGAATGTGATTAAAGGCTCTTTTCCTATTTCAAAAGTTTTAGTTTTCGAGGGTAATAGCTACGTATGTTGAAAAAATGAAGATATTAGACTATTTTATGATTGCAATGGTAAAGAATGTGATTAAAGGCTCTTTTCCTATTTCAAAAGTTTTAGTTTTCGAGGGTAATAGCTACGTATGTTGAAAAAATGAAGATATTAGACTATTTTATGATTGCAAATGGTAAAGAATGTGATTAAAGGCTCTTTTCCTATGTCAAAAGTTTTAGTTTTCGAGGGTAATAGCTACGTATGTTGAAAAAATGAAGATATTAGACTATTTTATGATTGCACATGGTAAAGAATGTGATTAAAGGCTCTTTTCCTATTTCAAAAGTTTTAGTTTTCGAGGGTAATAGCTACGTATGTTGAAAAAATGAAGATATTAGACTATTTTATGATTGCAAATGGTAAAGAATGTGATTAAAGGCTCTTTTCCTATGTCAAAAGTTTTAGTTTTCGAGGGTAATAGCTACGTATGTTGAAAAAATGAAGATATTAGACTATTTTATGATTGCAAATGGTAAAGAATGTGATTAAAGGCTCTTTTCCTATGTCAAAAGTTTTAGTTTTCGAGGGTAATAGCTACGTATGTTGAAAAAATGAAGATATTAGACTATTTTATGATTGCACATGGTATAGAATGTGATTAAAGGCTCTTTTCCTATGTCAAAAGTTTTAGTTTTCGAGGGTAATAGCTACGTATGTTGAAAAAATGAAGATATTAGACTATTTTATGATTGCAAATGGTAAAGAATGTGATTAAAGGCTCTTTTCCTATTTCAAAAGTTTTAGTTTTCGAGGGTAATAGCTACGTATGTTGAAAAAATGAAGATATTAGACTATTTTATGATTGCAAATGGTAAAGAATGTGATTAAAGGCTCTTTTCCTATTTCAAAAGTTTTAGTTTTCGAGGGTAATAGCTGTCTGTGGAAAAAATGAAGATATTAGACAATTTTATGATTGCACATGGTAAAGAATGTGATTAAAGGCTCTTTTCCTATTTCAAAAGTTTTAGTTTTCGAGGGTAATAGCTACGTATGTTGAAAAAATGAAGATATTAGACTATTTTATGATTGCAAATGGTAAAGAATGTGATTAAAGGCTCTTTTCCTATTTCAAAAGTTTTAGTTTTCGAGGGTAATAGCTACGTATGTTGAAAAAATGAAGATATTAGACTATTTTATGATTGCAAATGGTAAAGAATGTGATTAAAGGCTCTTTTCCTATTTCAAAAGTTTTAGTTTTCGAGGGTAATAGCTTTGTCTTTGGAAAAAATGAAGATATTAGACTATTTTATGATTGCAAATGGTAAAGAATGTGATTAAAGGCTCTTTTCCTATTTCAAAATTTTAGTTTTGAGGGTAATAGCTACGTATGTTGAAAAAATGAAGATATTAGACTATTTTATGATTGCACATGGTAAAGAATGTGATTAAAGGCTCTTTTCCTATGTCAAAAGTTTTAGTTTTCGAGGGTAATAGCTACGTATGTTGAAAAAATGAAGATATTAGACTATTTTATGATTGCACATGGTAAAGAATGTGATTAAAGGCTCTTTTCCTATTTCAAAAGTTTTAGTTTTCGAGGGTAATAGCTATGTCTGTGGAAAAAATGAAGATATTAGACTATTTTATGATTGCAAATGTTAAAGAATGTGATTAAAGGCTCTTTTCCTATGTCAAAAGTTTTAGTTTTCGAGGGTAAAAGCTACGTATGTTGGAAAAATGAAGATATTAGACTATTTTATGATTGCAAATGGTAAAGAATGTGATTAAAGGCTCTTTTCCTATTTCAAAAGTTTTAGTTTTCGAGGGTAAGAGCTTTGTCTGTGGAATATATGAAGATATTAGACTATTTTATGATTGCACATGGTACAGAATGTGATTAAAGGCTCTTTTCCTATTTCAAAAGTTTTAGTTTTCGAGGGTAATAGCTACGTATGCTGAAAAAATGAAGATATTAGACTATTTTATGATTGCACATGGTAAAGAATGTGATTAAAGGCTCTTTTCCTATGTCAAAAGTTTTAGTTTTCGAGGGTAATAGCTACGTATGTTGAACAAATGAAGATATTAGACTATTTTATGATTGCAAATGGTAAAGAATGTGATTAAAGGCTCTTTTCCTATTTCAAAAGTTTTAGTTTTCGAGGGTAATAGCTACGTATGTTGAAAAAATGAAGATATTAGACAATTTTATGATTGCACATGGTAAAGAATGTGATTAAAGGCTCTTTTCCTATTTGGAAAGTTTTAGTTTTCGAGGGTAATAGCTTTGTCTGTGGAAAAAATGAAGATATTAGACAATTTTATGATTGCAAATGGTAAAGAATGTGATTAAAGGCTCTTTTCCTATTTCAAAAGTTTTAGTTTTCGAGGGTAATAGCTACGTATGTTGAAAAAATGAAGATATTAGACTATTTTATGCAAATGGTAAAGAATGTGATTAAAGGCTCTTTTCCTATTTCAAAAGTTTTAGTTTTCGAGGGCAATAGCTACGTATGTTGAAAAAATGAAGATATTAGACTATTTCATGATTGCAAATGGTAAAGAATGTGATTAAAGGCTCTTTTCCTATGTCAAAAATTTTAGTTTTCCAGGGTAATAGCTACGTATGTTGAAAAAATGAAGATATTATACAATTTTATGATTGCACATGGTAAAGAATGTGATTAAAGGCTCTTTTCCTATGTCAAAAGTTTTAGTTTTCGAGGGTAATAGCTACGTATGTTGAAAAAATGAAGATATTACACTATTTTAAGATTCCAAATGGTAGAGAATGTGATTAAAGGCTCTTTTCCTATGTCAAAAGTTTTAGTTTTCGAGGGTAATAGCTACGTATGTTGAAAAAATGAAGATATTAGACTATTTTATGATTGCAAATGGTAAAGAATGTGATTAAAGGCTCTTTTCCTATGTCAAAAGTTTTAGTTTTCGAGGGTAATAGCTACGTATATTGAAAAAATGAAGATATTAGACTATTTTATGATTGCAAATGGTATAGAATGTGATTAAAGGCTCTTTTCCTATGTCAAAAGTTTTAGTTTTCGAGGGTAATAGCTACGTATGTTGAAAAAATTAAGATATTAGACTATTTTATGATTGCAAATGCTAAAGAATGTGATTAAAGGCTCTTTTCCTATTTCAAAAGTTTTAGTTTTCGAGGGTAATAGCTACGTATGTTGAAAAAATGAAGATATTAGACTATTTTATGATTGCAAATGGTAAAGAATGTGATTAAAGGCTCTTTTCCTATGTCAAAAGTTTTAGTTTTCGAGGGTAATAGCTACGTATATTGAAAAAATGAAGATATTAGACTATTTTATGATTGCAAATGGTATAGAATGTGATTAAAGGCTCTTTTCCTATGTCAAAAGTTTTAGTTTTCGAGGGTAATAGCTACGTATGTTGAAAAAATTAAGATATTAGACTATTTTATGATTGCAAATGCTAAAGAATGTGATTAAAGGCTCTTTTCCTATTTCAAAAGTTTTAGTTTTCGAGGGTAATAGCTACGTATGTTGAAAAAATGAAGATATTAGACTATTTTATGATTGCAAATGGTAAAGAATGTGATTAAAGGCTCTTTTCCTATTTCAAAAGTTTTAGTTTTCGAGGGTAATAGCTACATATGTTGAAAAAATGAAGATATTAGACTATTTTATGCAAATGGTAAAGAATGTGATTAAAGGCTCTTTTCCTATTTCAAAAGTTTTAGTTTTCGAGGGTAATAGCTACGTATGTTGAAAAAATGAAGATATTAGACTATTTTATGATTGCAAATGGTAAAGAATGTGATTAAAGGCTCTTTTCCTATGTCAAAAATTTTAGTTTTCCAGGGTAATAGCTACGTATGTTGAAAAAATGAAGATATTATACAATTTTATGATTGCACATGGTAAAGAATGTGATTAAAGGCTCTTTTCCTATGTCAAAAGTTTTAGTTTTCGAGGGTAATAGCTACGTATGTTGAAAAAATGAAGATATTACACTATTTTATGATTCCAAATGGTAAAGAATGTGATTAAAGGCTCTTTTCCTATGTCAAAAGTTTTAGTTTTCGAGGGTAATAGCTACGTATGTTGAAAAAATGAAGATATTAGACTATTTTATGATTGCAAATGGTAAAGAATGTGATTAAAGGCTCTTTTCCTATGTCAAAAGTTTTAGTTTTCGAGGGTAATAGCTACGTATGTTGAAAAAATGAAGATATTAGACTATTTTATGATTGCAAATGGTATAGAATGTGATTAAAGGCTCTTTTCCTATGTCAAAAGTTTTAGTTTTCGAGGGTAATAGCTACGTATGTTGAAAAAATTGAAGATATTAGACTATTTTATGATTGCAAATGCTAAAGAATGTGATTAAAGGCTCTTTTCCTATTTCAAAAGTTTTAGTTTTCGAGGGTAATAGCTACGTATGTTGAAAAAATGAAGATATTAGACTATTTTATGATTGCAAATGGTAAAGAATGTGATTAAAGGCTCTTTTCCTATGTCAAAAGTTTTAGTTTTCGAGGGTAATAGCTACGTATGTTGAAAAAATGAAGATATTAGACTATTTTATGATTGCAAATGGTAAAGAATGTGATTAAAGGCTCTTTTCCTATTTCAAAAGTTTTAGTTTTCGAGGGTAATAGCTTTGTCTTTGGAAAAAATGAAGATATTAGACTATTTTATGATTGCAAACGGTAAAGAATGTGATTAAAGGCTCTTTTCCTATTTCAAAAGTTTTAGTTTTCGAGGGTAATAGCTACGTATGTTGAAAAAATGAAGATATTAGACTATTTTATGATTGCAAATGGTAAAGAATGTGATTAAAGGCTCTTTTCCTATTTCAAAAGTTTTAGTTTTCGAGGGTAATAGCTACATATGTTGAAAAAATGAAGATATTAGACTATTTTATGATTGCAAATGGTAAAGAATGTGATTAAAGGCTCTTTTCCTATTTCAAAAGTTTTAGTTTTCGAGGGTAATAGCTATGTCTGTGGAAAAAATGAAGATATTAGACTATTTTATGATTGCACATGGTAAAGAATGTGATTAAAGGCTCTTTTCCTATTTCAAAAGTTTTAGTTTTCCAGGGTAATAGCTACGTATGTTGAAAAAATGAAGATATTAACTATTTAATGATTGCACATGGTAAAGAATGTGATTAAAGGCTCTTTTCCTATGTCAAAAGTTTTAGTTTTCGAGGGTAATAGCTACGTATGTTGGAAAAATGAAGATATTAGACTATTTTATGATTGCAATGGTAAAGAATGTGATTAAAGGCTCTTTTCCTATTTCAAAAGTTTTAGTTTTCGAGGGTAATAGCTACGTATGTTGAAAAAATGAAGATATTAGACTATTTTATGATTGCAAATGGTAAAGAATGTGATTAAAGGCTCTTTTCCTATTTCAAAAGTTTTAGTTTTCGAGGGTAAGAGCTACGTATGTTGAAAAAATGAAGATATTAGACTATTTTATGATTGCAAATGGTAAAGAATGTGATTAAAGGCTCTTTTCCTATGTCAAAAGTTTTAGTTTTCGAGGGTAATAGCTACGTATGTTGAAAAAATGAAGATATTAGACTATTTTATGATTGCAAATGGTAAAGAATGTGATTAAAGGCTCTTTTCCTATTTCAAAAGTTTTAGTTTTCGAGGGTAATAGCTACGTATGTTGAAAAAATGAAGATATTAGACTATTTTATGATTGCAAATGGTAAAGAATGTGATTAAAGGCTCTTTTCCTATTTCAAAAGTTTTAGTTTTCGAGGGTAATAGCTTTGTCTTTGGAAAAAATGAAGATATTAGACTATTTTATGATTGCAAATGGTAAAGAATGTGATTAAAGGCTCTTTTCCTATTTCAAAAGTTTTAGTTTTCGAGGGTAATAGCGCGTATGTTGAAAAAATGAAGATATTAGACTATTTTATGATTGCACATGGTAAAGAATGTGATTAAAGGCTCTTTTCCTATTTCAAAAGTTTTAGTTTTCGAGGGTAATAGCTACGTATGTTGAAAAAATGAAGATATTAGACTATTTTATGATTGCAAATGGTAAAGAATGTGATTAAAGGCTCTTTTCCTATTTCAAAAGTTTTAGTTTTCGAGGGTAATAGCTATGTCTTGGAAAAAATGAAGATATTAGACTATTTTATGATTGCAAATGGTAAAGAATGTGATTAAAGGCTCTTTTCCTATTTCAAAAGTTTTAGTTTTCGAGGGTAATAGCTACGTATGTTGAAAAAATGAAGATATTAGACTATTTTATGATTGCAAATGTAAAGAATGTGATTAAAGGCTCTTTTCCTATTTCAAAAGTTTTAGTTTTCGAGGGTAATAGCTACGTATGTTGGAAAAAATGAAGATATTAGACTATTTTATGATTGCACATGGTAAAGAATGTGATTAAAGGCTCTTTTCCTATTTCAAAAGTTTTAGTTTTCGAGGGTAATAGCTATGTCTGTGGAAAAAATGAAGATATTAGACTATTTTATGATTGCACATGGTAAAGAATGTGATTAAAGGCTCTTTTCCTATTTCAAAAGTTTTAGTTTTCGAGGGTAATAGCTACGTATGCTGAAAAAATGAAGATATTAGACTATTTTATGATTGCACATGGTAAAGAATGTGATTAAAGGCTCTTTTCCTATGTCAAAAGTTTTAGTTTTCGAGGGTAATAGCTACGTATGTTGAAAAAATGAAGATATTAGACTATTTTATGATTGCAAATGGTAAAGAATGTGATTAAAGGCTCTTTTCCTATTTCAAAAGTTTTAGTTTTCGAGGGTAATAGCTACGTTTGTTGAAAAATTGTACTATTTTATGATTGCACATGGTACAGAATGTGATTAAAGGCTCTTTTCCTATTTCAAAAGTTTTAGTTTTCGAGGGTAATAGCTACGTATGCTGAAAAAATGAAGATATTAGACTATTTTATGATTGCACATGGTAAAGAATGTGATTAAAGGCTCTTTTCCTATGTCAAAAGTTTTAGTTTTCGAGGGTAATAGCTACGTATGTTGAAAAAATGAAGATATTAGACTATTTTATGATTGCAAATGGTAAAGAATGTGATTAAAGGCTCTTTTCCTATTTCAAAAGTTTTAGTTTTCGAGGGTAATAGCTACGTTTGTTGAAAAAATGAAGATATTAGACAATTTTATGATTGCACATGGTAAAGAATGTGATTAAAGGCTCTTTTCCTATTTGGAAAGTTTTAGTTTTCGAGGGTAATAGCTACGTATGTTGAAAAAATGAAGATATTAGACTATTTTATGCAAATGGTAAAGAATGTGATTAAAGGCTCTTTTCCTATTTCAAAAGTTTTAGTTTTCGAGGGTAATAGCTACGTATGTTGAAAAAATGAAGATATTAGACTATTTTATGATTGCAAATGGTAAAGAATGTGATTAAAGGCTCTTTTCCTATGTCAAAAATTTTAGTTTTCCAGGGTAATAGCTACGTATGTTGAAAAAATTAAGATATTATACAATTTTATGATTGCACATGGTAAAGAATGTGATTAAAGGCTCTTTTCCTATGTCAAAAGTTTTAGTTTTCGAGGGTAATAGCTACGTATGTTGAAAAAATGAAGATATTACACTATTTTATGATTCCAAATGGTAAAGAATGTGATTAAAGGCTCTTTTCCTATGTCAAAAGTTTTAGTTTTCGAGGGTAATAGCTACGTATGTTGAAAAAATGAAGATATTAGACTATTTTATGATTGCAAATGGTAAAGAATGTGATTAAAGGCTCTTTTCCTATGTCAAAAGATTTAGTTTTCGAGGGTAATAGCTACGTATGTTGAAAAAATGAAGATATTAGACTATTTTATGATTGCAAATGGTATAAGAATGTGATTAAAGGCTCTTTTCCTATTTCAAAAGTTTTAGTTTTCGAGGGTAATAGCTACGTATGTTGAAAAAATGAAGATATTAGACTATTTTATGATTGCAAATGCTAAAGAATGTGATTAAAGGCTCTTTTCCTATTTCAAAAGTTTTAGATTTCGAGGGTAATAGCTACGTATGTTGAAAAAATGAAGATATTAGACTATTTTATGATTGCAAATGGTAAAGAATGTGATTAAAGGCTCTTTTCCTATTTCAAGAGTTTTAGTTTTCGAGGGTAATAGCTACGTATGTTGAAAAAATGGAGATATTAGACTATTTTATGATTGCAAATGGTAAAGAATGTGATTAAAGGCTCTTTTCCTATTTCAAAAGTTTTAGTTTTTGAGGGAAAGAGCTTTGTCTGTGGAAAAAATGAAGATATTAGACTATTTTATGATTTCACATGGTAAAGAATGTGATTAAAGGCTCTTTTCCTATTTCAAAAGTTTTAGTTTTCGAGGGTAATAGCTACGTATGTTGAAAAAATGAAGATATTAAACTATTTTATGATTGCAAATGGTAAAGAATGTGATTAAAGGCTCTTTTCCTATGTCAAAAGTTTTAGTTTTCGAGGGTAATAGCTACATATGTTGAAAAAATGAAGATATTAGACTATTTTATGATTGCAAATGGTAAAGAATGTGATTAAAGGCTCTTTTCCTATTTCAAAAGTTTTAGTTTTCGAGGGTAATAGCTTTGTCTTTGGAAAAAATGAAAACATTAGACTATTTTATGATTGCAAATGGTAAAGAATGTGATTAAAGGCTCTTTTCTTATTTCAAAAGTTTTAGTTTTCCGGGGTAATAGCTGCGTATGTTGAAAAATTTAAGATATTGGACTATTTTATGATTGCACATGGTAAAGAATGTGATTAAAGGCTCTTTTCCTATTTCAAAAGTTTTAGTTTTCGAGGGTAATAGCTATGTCTGTGGAAAAAATGAAGATATTAGACTATTTTATGATTGCACATGGTAAAGAATGTGATTAAAGGCTCTTTTCCTATTTCAAAAGTTTTAGTTTTCGAGGGTAATAGCTATGTCTGTGGAAAAAATGAAGATATTAGACTATTTTATGATTGCACATGGTAAAGAATGTGATTAAAGGCTCTTTTCCTATTTCAAAAGTTTTAGTTTTCGAGGGTAATAGCTACGTATGTTGAAAAAATGAAGATATTAAACTATTTTATGATTGCAAATGTTAAAGAATGTGATTAAAGGCTCTTTTCCTATGTCAAAAGTTTTAGTTTTCGAGGGTAAAAGCTACGTATGTTGGAAAAATGAAGATATTAGACTATTTTATGATTGCAAATGGTAAAGAATGTGATTAAAGGCTCTTTTCCTATTTCAAAAGTTTTAGTTTTCGAGGGGAAGAGCTTTGTCTGTGGAATATATGAAGATATTAGACTATTTTATGATTGCACATGGTACAGAATGTGATTAAAGGCTCTTTTCCTATTTCAAAAGTTTTAGTTTTCGAGGGTAAAAGCTACGTATGTTGGAAAAATGAAGATATTAGACTATTTTATGATTGCAAATGGTAAAGAATGTGATTAAAGGCTCTTTTCCTATTTCAAAAGTTTTAGTTTTCGAGGGTAAGAGCTTTGTCTGTGGAATATATGAAGATATTAGACTATTTTATGATTGCACATGGTACAGAATGTGATTAAAGGCTCTTTTCCTATTTCAAAAGTTTTAGTTTTCGAGGGTAATAGCTACGTATGTTGAAAAAATGAAGATATTAGACTATTTTATGATTGCAAATGGTAAAGAATGTGATTAAAGGCTCTTTTCCTATTTCAAAAGTTTTAGTTTTCGAGGGTAATAGCTTTGTCTTTGGAAAAAATGAAAACATTAGACTATTTTATGATTGCAAATGGTAAAGAATGTGATCAAAGGCTCTTTTCTTATTTCAAAAGTTTTAGTTTTCCGGGGTAATAGCTGCGTATGTTGAAAAAATGAAGATATTGGACTATTTTATGATTGCACATGGTAAAGAATGTGATTAAAGGCTCTTTTCCTATTTCAAAAGTTTTAGTTTTCGAGGGTAATAGCTATGTCTGTGGAAAAAATGAAGATATTAGACTATTTTATGATTGCACATGGTAAAGAATGTGATTAAAGGCTCTTTTCCTATTTCAAAAGTTTTAGTTTTCGAGGGTAATAGCTATGTCTGTGGAAAAAATGAAGATATTAGACTATTTTATGATTGCACATGGTAAAGAATGTGATTAAAGGCTCTTTTCCTATTTCAAAAGTTTTAGTTTTCGAGGGTAATAGCTACGTATGTTGAAAAAATGAAGATATTAAACTATTTTATGATTGCAAATGTTAAAGAATGTGATTAAAGGCTCTTTTCCTACGTCAAAAGTTTTAGTTTTCGAGGGTAAAAGCTACGTATGTTGGAAAAATGAAGATATTAGACTATTTTATGATTGCAAATGGTAAAGAATGTGATTAAAGGCTCTTTTCCTATTTCT
>NW_027067211.1:0-14828 GCF_032884065.1 Artemia franciscana | reverse complement strand
AAATGGTAAAGAATGTGATTAAGGGCTCTTTTTCTATTTCAAAAGTTTTAGTTTTCGAGGGTAATCTTTGTCTATGGAAAAAATGAAGATATTAGACTATTTTATGATTGCAAATTGTAAAGAATGTGATTAAAGGCTCTTTTCCTATTTCAAAAGTTTTAGTTTTCGAGGGTAATAGCTACGTATGTTGAAAAAATGAAGATATTAGACTATTTTATGATTGCAAATGGTAAAGAATGTGATTAAAGGCTCTTTTCCTATTTCAAAAGTTGAGACTATTTTATGATTGCAAATGGTAAAGAATGTGATTAAAGGCTCTTTTCCTATGTCAAAAGTTTTAGTTTTCGAGGGTAATAGCTACGTATGTTGAAAAAATGAAGATATTAGACTATTTTATGATTGCAAATGGTAAAGAATGTGATTAAAAGCTCTTTTCCTATTTCAAAAGTTTTAATTTTCGAGGGTAATAGGTTTGTCTGTGGAAAAAATGAAGATATTAGACTATTTTATGATTGCACATGGTAAACAATGTGATTAAAGGCTCTTTTCCTATGTCAAAAGTTTTAGTTTTCGAGGGTAAAAGCTACGTATCTTGAAAAAATGAAGATATTAGACTATTTTATGATTGCAAATGGTAAACAATGTGATTAAAGGCTCTTTTCCTATGTCAAAAGTTTTAGTTTTCGAGGGTAATCTTTGTCTGTGGAAAAAATGAAGATATTAGACTATTTTATGATTTCAAATTGTAAAGAATGTGATTAAAGGCTCTTTTCCTATTTCAAAAGTCTTAGTTTTCGAGGGTAATAGCTACGTATGTTAAAAAAATGAAGATATTAGACTATTTTATGATTGCAAATGGTAAAGAATGTGATTAAAGGCTCTTTTCCTATTTCAAAAGTTTTAGTTTTCGAGGGTAATAGCTATGTCTGTGGAAATAATGAAGAAATTAGACTATTTTATGATTGCAAATGGTAAAGAATGTGATTAAAGGCTCTTTTCCTATGTCAAAAGTTTTAGTTTTCGAGGGTAATAGCTACGTATGTTGAAAAAATGAAGATATTAGACTATTTTATGATTGCAAATGGTAAAGAATGTGATTAAAAGCTCTTTTCCTACTTCAAAAGTTTTAGTTTTCGAGGGTAATAGCTTTGTCTGTGGAAAAAATGAAGATATTAGACTATTTTATGATTGCACATGGTAAACAATGTGATTAAAGGCTCTTTTCCTATGTCAAAAGTTTTAGTTTTCGAGGGTAATAGCTACGTATCTTGAAAAAATGAAGATATTAGACTATTTTATGATTGCAAATGGTAAAGAATGTGATTAAAGGCTCTTTTCCTATTTCAAAAGTTTTAGTTTTCGAGGGCAATAGCTTTGTCTGTGGAAAAAATAAAGATATTAGACTATTTTATGATTGCAAATTGTAAAGAATGTGATTAAAGGCTCTTTTCCTATTTCAAAAGTTTTACTTTTCGAGGGTAATAGCTACGTATGTTGAAAAAATGAAGATATTAGACTATTTTATGATTGCAAATTGTAAAGAATGTGATTAAAGGCTCTTTTCCTATTTCAAAAGTTTTAGTTTTCGAGGGTAATAGCTACGTATGTTGAAAAAATGAAGATATTAGACTATTTTATGATTGCAAATGGTAAAGAATGTGATTAAAGGCTCTTTTCCTATGTCAAAAGTTTTAGTTTTCGAGGGTAATAGCTACGTATGTTGAAAAAATGAAGATATTCGACTATTTTATGATTGCAAATGGTAAAGAATGTGATTAAAGGCTCTTTTCCTATGTCAAAAGTTTTAGTTTTCGAGGGTAATAGCTACGTATGTTGAAAAAATGAAGATATTAGACTATTTTATGATTGCAAATGGTAAAGAATGTGATTAAAAGCTCTTTTCCTATTCCAGAGTTTTAGTTTTCGAGGGTAATAGCTTTGTCTGTGGAAAAAATGAAGATATTAGACTATTTTATGATTGCAAATGGTAAACAATGTGATTAAAGGCTCTTTTCCTATGTCAAAAGTTTTAGTTTTCGAAGGTAATAGCTACGTATGTTGAAAAAATGAAGATATTAGACTATTTTATGATTGCAAATGGTAAAGAATGTGATTAAAGGCTCTTTTCCTATTTCAAAAGTTTTAGTTTTCGAGGGTAATAGCTACGTATGTTGAAAAAATGAAGATATTAGACTATTTTATGATTGCAAATGGTAAAGAATGTGATTAAAGGCTCTTTTCCTATGTCAAAAGTTTTAGTTTTCGAGGGTAATAGCTACGTATGTTGAAAAAATGAAGATATTAGACTATTTTATGATTGCAAATGGTGAAGAATGTGATTAAAAGCTCTTTTCCTATTTCAAAAGTTTTAGTTTTCGAGGGTAATAGCTTTGTCTGTGGAAAAAATGAAGATATTAGACTATTTTATGATTGTACATGGTAAACAATGTGATTAAAGGCTCTTTTCCTATGTCAAAAGTTTTAGTTTTCGAGGGTAATAGCTACGTATCTTGAAAAAGTGAAGATATTAGACTATTTTATGATTGCAAATGGTAAAGAATGTGATTAAAGGCTCTTTTCCTATTTCAAAATTTTAGTTTTCGAGGGTAATAGCTACGTATGTTGAAAAAATGAAGATATTAGACTATTTTATGATTGCAAATGGTAAAGAATGTGATTAAACGCTCTTTTCCTATTTCAAAAGTTTTAGTTTTCGAGGGTAATAGCTACGTATGTTGAAAAAATGAAGATATTAGACTATTTTATGATTGCAAATGGCAAAGAATGTGATTAAAGGCTCTTTTCCTATTTCAAAAGTTTTAGTTTTCGAGGGTAATAGCTATGTTTGTGGAAAAAAATTAAGAAATTAGACTATTTTATGATTGCAAATGGTAAAGAATGTGATTAAAGGCTCTTTTTCTATGTCAAAAGTTTTAGTTTTCGAGGGTAATAGCTACGTATGTTGAAAAAATGAAGATATTAGATTATTTTATGATTGCAAATGGTAAAGAATGTGATCAAAGGCTCTTTTCCTATGTCAAAAGTTTTAGTTTTCAAGGGTAATAGCTACGTATGTTGAAAAAATGAAGATATTAGACTATTTTATGATTGCAAATGGTAAAGAATGTGATTAAAAGCTCTTTTCCTATTTCAAAAGTTTTAGTTTTCGAGGGTAATAGCTTTGTATGTGGAAAAAATGAAGATATTAGACTATTTTATGATTGCACAAGGTAAACAATGTGATTAAAGGCTCTTTTCCTATGTCAAAAGTTTTAGTTTTCGAGGGTAATAGCTACGTATCTTGAAAAAATGAAGATATTAGACTATTTTATGATTGCAAATGGTAAAGAATGTGATTAAAGGCTCTTTTTCTATTTCAAAAGTTTTAGTTTTCGAGGGTAATCTTTGTCTGTGAAAAAAATGAAGATATTAGACTATTTTATGATTGCAAATTGTAAAGAATGTGATTGAAGGCTCTTTTCCTATTTCAAAAGTTTTAGTTTTCGAGGGTAATAGCTACGTATGTTGAAAAAATGAAGATATTAGACTATTTTATGATTGCAAATGGTAAAGAATGTGATTAAAGGCTCTATGTCTGTGGAAAAAATGAAGAAATTAGACTATTTTATGATTACAAATGGTAAAGAATGTGATTAAAGGCTCTTTTCCTATGTCAAAAGTTTTAGTTTTCGAGGGTAATAGCTACGTATGTTGAAAAAATGAAGATATTAGACTATTTTATGATTGCAAATGGTAAAGAATGTGATTAAAAGCTCTTTTCCTATTTCAAAAGTTTTAGTTTTCGAGGGTAATAGCTTTGTCTGTGGAAAAAATGAAGATATTAGACTATTTTATGATTGCACATGGTAAACAATGTGATTAAAGGCTCTTTTCCTATGTCAAAAGTTTTAGTTTTCGAGGGTAATAGCTACTTATGTTGAAAAAATGAAGATATTAGACTATTTTATTATTGCAAATGGTAAAGAATGTGATTAAAGGCTCTTTTACTATTTCAAAAGTTTTAGTTTTCGAGGGTAATAGCTTTGTCTGTGGAAAAAATGAAGATATTAGACTATTTTATGATTGCAAATTGTAAAGAATGTGATTAAAGGCTCTTTTCCTATTTCAAAAGTTTTAGTTTTCGAGGGTAATAGCTACGTATGTTGAAAAAATGAAGATATTAGACTATTTTATGATTTCAAATGGTAAAGAATGTGATTAAAGGCTCTTTTCCTATTTCAAAAGTTTTAGTTTTCGAGGGTAATAGCTTTGTCTGTGGAAAAAATGAAGATATTAGACTATTTTATGATTGCAAATTGTAAAGAATGTGATTTAAGGCTCTTTTCCTATTTCAAAAGTTTTAGTTTTCGAGGGTAATAGCTACATATGTTGAAAAAATGAAGATATTAGACTATTTTATGATTGCAAATGGTAAAGAATGTGATTAAAGGCTCTTTTCCTATTTCAAAAGTTTTAGTTCTCGAGGGTAATAGCTACGTATGTTGAAAAAACGAAGATATTAGACTATTTTATGATTGCAAATGGTAAAGAATGTGATTAAAGGCTCTTTTCCTATGTCAAAAGTTTTAGTTTTCGAGGGTTATAGCTAAGTATGTTGAAAAAATGAAGATATTAGACTATTTTATGATTGCAAATGGTAAAGAATGTGATTAAAGGCTCTTTTCCAATGTCAAAAGTTTTAGTTTTCGAGGGTAATAGCTACGTATGTTGAAAAAATGAAGATATTAGACTATTTTATGATTGCAAATGGTAAAGAATGTGATTAAAGGCTCTTTTCCTATTTCAAAAGTTTTAGTTTTCGAGGGTAATAGCTACGTATGTTGAAAAAATGAAGATATTAGACTATTTTATGATTGCAAATGGTAAAGAATTTGATTAAAGGCTCTTTTCCTATTTCAAAAGTTTTAGTTTTCGAGGGTAATAGCTATGTCTGTGGAAAAAATGAAGAAATTAGACTATTTTATGATTGCAAATGGTAAAGAATGTGATTAAAGGCTCTTTTCCTATGTCAAAAGTTTTAGGTTTTGAGGGTAATAGCTACGTATGTTGAAAAAATGAAGATATTAGACTATTTTATGATTGCAAATGGTAAAGAATGTGATTAAAGGCTCTTTTCCTATGTCAAAAGTTTTAGTTTTCGAGGGTAATAGCTACGTATGTTGAAAAATTTATGATTGCAAATGGTAAAGAATGTGATTAAAGGCTCTTTTCCTATTTCAAAAGTTTTAGTTTTCGAGGGTAATGGCTACCTATTTGAAAAAATGAAGATATTTGACAATTTTATGATTGCAAATGGTAAAGAGTGTGATTAAAGGCTCTTTTCCTATTTCAAAAGTTTTAGTTTTCGAGGGTAATAGCTACGTATGTTGAAAAAATGAAGATATTAGACTATTTTATGATTGCAAATGGTAAATAATGTGATTAAAGGCTCTTTTCCTATGTCAAAAGTTTTAGTTTTCGAGGGTAATAGCTACGTATGTTGAAAAAATGAAGATATTAGACTATTTTATGATTGCAAATGGTAAAGAATGTGATTAAAGGCTCTTTTCCTATTTCAAAAGTTTTAGTTTTCGAGGGTAATAGCTACGTATGTTGAAAAAATGAAGATATTAGACTATTTTATGATTGCAAATGGTAAAGAATGTGATTAAAGGCTCTTTTCCTATTTCAAAAGTTTTAGTTTTCGAGGGTAATAGCTATGTCTGTGGAAAAAATGAAGAAATTAGACTATTTTATGATTGCAAATGGTAAAGAATGTGATTAAAGGCTCTTTTCCTATGTCAAAAGTTTTAGTTTTCGAGGGTAATAGCTACGTATGTTGAAAAAATGAAGATATTAGACTATTTTATGATTGCAAATGGTAAAGAATGTGATTAAAAGCTCTTTTCCTATTTCAAAAGTTTTAGTTTTCGAGGTTAATAGCTTTGTCTGTGGAAAAAATGAAGATATTAGACTATTTTATGATTGCACATGGTAAACAATGTGATTAAAGGCTCTTTTCCTATGTCAAAAGTTTTAGTTTTCGAGGGTAATAGCTACGTATGTTGAAAAAATGAAGATATTAGACTATTTTATGATTGCAAATGGTAAAGAATGTGATTAAAGGCTCTTTTCCTATTTCAAAAGTTTTAGTTTTAGAGGGTAATAGCTTTGTCCGTGGAAAAAATGAAGATATTAGACTATTTTATGATTGCAAATTGTAAAGAATGTGATTAAAGGCTCTTTTCCTAATTCAAAAGTTTTAGTTTTCGAGGGTAATAGCTATGTCTATGGAAAAAAATGAAGAAATTAGACTATTTTATGATTGCAAATGGTAAAGAATGTGATTAAAGGCTCTTTTCCTATGCCAAAAGTTTTAGTTTTCGAGGGTAATAGCTACGTATGTTGAAAAAATGAAGATATTAGACTATTTTATGATTGCAAATGGTAAAGAATGTGATTAAAGGCTCTTTTCCTGTGTCAAAAGTTTTAGTTTTCGAGGGTAATAGCTACGTAGGTTGAAAAAATGAAGATATTAGACTATTTTATGATTGCAAATGGTAAAGAATGTGATTAAAGGCTCTTTTCCTAAGTCAAAAGTTTTAGTTTTCGAGGGTAATAGCTACGTATGTTGAAAAAATGAAGATATTTGACTATTTTATGATTGCAAATGGTAAAGAATGTGATTAAAGGCTCTTTTCCTATTTCAAAAGTTTTAGTTTTCGAGGGTAATAGCTACGTATGTTGAAAAAATGAAGATATTAGACTATTTTATGATTGCAAATGGTAAAGAATGTGATTAAAGGCTCTTTTCCTATTTCAAAAGTTTTAGTTTTCGAGGGTAATAGCTATGTCTTTGGAAAAAAATGAAGATATTAGACTATTTTATGATTGCACATGGTAAAGAATGTGATTAAAGGCTCTTTTCCTATGTCAAAAGTTTTAGTTTTCAATGGTAATAGCTACGTGTGTTGAAAAAATGAAGATATTAGACTATTTTATGATTGCAAATGGTAAAGAATGTTATTAAAGGCTCTTTTCCTATGTCAAAAGTTTTAGTTTTCGAGGGTAATAGCTACGTATGTTGAAAAAATGAAGATATTAGACTATTTTATATGATTGCAAATGGTAAAAAATGTGATTAAACGCTCTTTTCCTATTTCAAAAGTTTTAGTTTTCGAGGGTAATAGCTACGTATGTTGAAAAAATGAAGATATTAGACTATTTTATGATTGCAAATGGTAAAGAATGTAATTAAAGGCTCTTTTCCTATTTCAAAAGTTTTAGTTTTCGAGGGTAATAGCTATGTCTGTGAAAAAAAATGAAGAAATTAGACTATTTTATGATTGCAAATGGTAAAAAATGTGATTAAAGGCTCTTTTCCTATGTCAAAAGTTTTAGTTTTCGAGGGTAATAGCTACGTATGTTGAAAAAATGAAGATATTAGACTATTTTATGATTGCAAATGGTAAAGAATGTGATTAAAAGCTCTTTTCCTATTTCAAAAGTTTTAGTTTTCGAGGGTAATAGCTTTGTCTGTGGAAAAAATGAAGATATTAGACTATTTTATGATTGCACATGGTAAACAATGTGAATAAAGGCTCTTTTCCTATGTCAAAAGTTTTAGTTTTCGAGGGTAATAGCTACGTATCTTGAAAAAATGAAGATATTAGACTATTTTATGGTTGCAAATGGTAAAGAATGTGATTAAAGGCTCTTTTCCTATTTCAAAAGTTTTAGTTTTCGAGGGTAATAGCTTTGTCTGTGGAAAAAATGAAGATATTAGACTATTACCCTCGAAAACTAAAACTTTTGAAATAGGAAAAGAGCCTTTAATCACATTCTTTACAATTTGCAATCATAAAATAGTCTAATATCTTCATTTTTTCCACAGACAAAGCTATTACCCTCGAAAACTAAAACTTTTGAAATAGGAAAAGAGCTTTTAATCACATTCTTTACTATTTGCAATCATAAAATAGTCTAATATCTTCATTTTTTCAACATACGTAGCTATTACCCTCGAAAACTAAAACTTTTGAAATAGGAAAAGAGCCTTTAATCACATTCTTTACCATGTGTAATCATAAAATAGTCTAATATCTTCATTTTTTCAACATACGTAGCTATTACCCTCGAAAACTAAAACTTTTGACATAGGAAAAGAGCCTTTAATCACATTCTTTACCATTTGCAATCATAAAAGAGTCTAATATCTTCATTTTTTCAACATACTTAGCTATTACCCTCGAAAACTAAAACTTTTGAAATAGGAAAAGAGCCTTTAATCACATTCTTTACCATTTGCAATCATAAGATAGTCTAATATCTTCATTTTTTCAACATACGTAGCTATTACCCTCGAAAACTAAAACTTTTGAAATAGGAAAAGAGCCTTTAATCACATTCTTTACCATTTGCAATCATAAAATAGTCTAATATCTTCATTTTTTCAACATACGTAGCTATTACCCTCGAAAACTAAAAC
This sequence comes from Artemia franciscana, assembly GCF_032884065.1. Lineage (NCBI taxonomy): Eukaryota > Metazoa > Arthropoda > Branchiopoda > Anostraca > Artemiidae > Artemia > Artemia franciscana. Next base: position 6,340 of record NW_027067211.1, on the reverse strand, counting down.
TTTTGAAATAGGAAATGAGCCTTTAATCACATTCTTTACCATTTGCAATCATAAAATAGTCTAATATCTTCATTTTTTCCACAGACAAAGCTATTACCCTCGAAAACTAAAACTTTTGAAATAGGAAAAGAGCCTTTAATCACATTCTTTACCATGTGCAATCATAAAATAGTCTAAAATCTTCATTTATTCAACACACGTAGCTATTACCCTCGAAAACTAAAACTTTGACATAGGAAAAGAGCCTTTAATCACACTCTTTACCATGTGCAATCATAAAATAGTCTAATATCTTCATTTTTTCAACATACGTAGCTATTACCCTCGAAAACTAAAACTTTTGACATAGGAAAAGAGCCTTTAATCACATTCTTTACCATGTGCAATCATAAAATAGTCTAATATCTTCATTTTTCAACGTATGTAGCTATTACACTCGAAAACTAAAACTTTTGACATAGGAAAAGAGCTTTTAATCACATTCTTTACCATTTGCAATCATAAAATAGTCTAATTTCTTCATTTTTTCCTCAGACATAGCTTTTACCCTCGAAAACTAAAACTTTTGAAATAGGAAAAGAGCCTTTAATCACATTCTTTACCATTTGCAATCATAAAATAGTCTAATATCTTCATTTTTTCAACATACGTAGCCATTACCCTCGAAAACTAAAACTTTTGAAATAGGAAAAGAGCCTTTAATCACATTCTATACCATTTGCAATAATAAAATAGTCTAATATTTTCATTTTTTCAACATACGTAGCTATTACCCTCGAAAACTAAAACTTTTGAAATAGGAAAAGAGCCTTTAATCACATTCTTTACCATTTGCAATCATAAAATAGTCTAATATCTTCATTTTTTCAAGATACGCAGCTATTACCCTCGAAAACTAAAACTTTTGACATAGGAAAAGAGCCTTTAATCACATTCTTTACCATTTGCAATCATAAAATAGTCTAATATCTTCATTTTTCCACAGACATAGCTATTACCCTCAAAAACTAAAACTTTTGAAATAGGAAAAAAGCCTTTAATCACATTCTTTACCATTTGCAATCATAAAATAGTCTAATATCTTCATTTTTTCCACAGACATAGAGCTATTACCCTCGAAAACTAAAACTTTTGAAATAGGAAAAGAGCCTTCAATCACATTCTTTACCATTTGCAATCATAAACTAGTCTAATATCTTCATTTTTTCAACATACGTAGCTATTACCCTCGAAAACTAAAACTTTTGACATAGGAAAAGAGCCTTTAATCACATTCTTTACCATGTGCAATCATAAAATAGTCGAATATCTTCATTTTTTCAACATACGTAGCTATTACCCTCGAAAACTAAAACTTTTGATATAGGAAAAGAGCCTTTAATCACATTCTTTACCATTTGCAATCATAAAATAGTCTAATATCTTCATTTTTTCAACATACGTAGCTATTACCCTCGAAAACTAAAACTTTTGAAATAGGAAAAGAGCCTTTAATCGCATTCTTTACCATTTGCAATAATAAAATAGTCTAATATCTTCATTTTTTCAACATACGTAGCTATTACCCTCGAAAACTAAAACTTTTGAAATAGGAAAAGAGCCTTTAATCACATTCTTTACCATGTGCAATCATAAAATAGTCTAATATCTTCATTTTTTCAACATACGTAGCTATTACCCTCGAAAACTAAAACGTTTGAAATAGGAAAAGAGCCTTTAATCACATTCTTTACCATGTGGAATCATAAAATAGTCTAATATTTTCATTTTTTCAACACACCTAGCTATTACCCTCGAAAACTAAAACTTTTGACATAGGAAAAGAGCCTTTAATCACACTCTTTACCATGTGCAATCATAAAATAGTCTAATATCTTCATTTTTTCAACATACGTAGCTATTACCCTCGAAAACTAAAACTTTTGACATAGGAAAAGAGCCTTTAATCACATTCTTTACCATGTGCAATCATAAAATAGTCTAATATCTTCATTTTTTCAACATACGTAGCTATTACCCTCGAAAACTTAAACTTTTGAAATTGGAAAAGAGCCTTTAATCACATTCTTTACCATGTGCAATCATAAAATAGTCTAATATCTTCATTTTTTCAACATACATAGCTATTACCCTCGAAAACTAAAACTTTTGAAATAGGAAAAGAGCCTTTAATCACATTCTTTACCATGTGCAATCATAAAATAGTCTAATATCTTCATTTTTTCAACACACGTAGCTATTACCCTCGAAAACTAAAACTTTTGACATAGGAAAAGAGCCTTTAATCACATTCTTTACCATGTGCAATCATAAAATAGTCTAATATCTTCATTTTTTCAACATACGTAGCTATTACCCTCGAAAACTAAAACTTTTGAAATAGGAAAAGAGCCTTTAATCACATTCTTTACCATTTGCAATCATAAAATAGTCTAATATCTTCATTTTTTCAACATACGTAGCTATTACCCTCGAAAACTAAAACATTTGAAATAGGAAAAGAGCCTTTAATCACATTCTTTACCATGTGCAATCATAAAATAGTCTAATATCTTCATTTTTTCAACACACGTAGCTGTTACCCTCGAAAACTAAAACTTTTGACATAGGAAAAGAGCCTTTAATCACACTCTTTACCATGTGCAATCATAAAATAGTCTAATATCTTCATTTTTTCAACATACGTGGCTATTACCCTCGAAAACTAAAACTTTTGACATAGGAAAAGAGCCTTTAATCACATTCTTTACCATGTGCAATCATAAAATAGTTTAATATCTTCATTTTTTCAACATACGTAGCTATTACCCTCGAAAACTAACACTTTTGAAATAGGAAAAGAGCCTTTAATCACATTCTTCACCATGTGCAATCATAAAATAGTCTAATATCTTCATTTTTTCAACATACATAGCTATTACCCTCGAAAACTAAAACTTTTGAAATAGGAAAAGAGCCTTTAATCACATTCTTTACCATTTGCAATCATAAAATAGTCTAATATCTTCATTTTTTCAACATACGTAGCTATTACCCTCGAATACTAAAACTATTGAAATAGGAAAAGAGCCTTTAATCACATTCTTTACCATTTGCAATCATAAAATAGTCTAATATCTTCATTTTTTCAACATACGTAGCTATTACCCTCGAAAACTAAAACTTTTGACATAGGAAAAGAGCCTTTAATCACATTCTTTACCATGTGCAATCATAAAATAGTCGAATATCTTCATATTTTCAACATACGTAGCTATTACCCTCGAAAACTAAAACTTTTGATATAGGAAAAGAGCCTTTAATCACATTCTTTACCATTTGCAATCATAAAATAGTCTAATATCTTCATTTTTTCAACATACGTAGCTATTACCCTCGAAAACTAAAACTTTTGAAATAGGAAAAGAGCCTTTAATCGCATTCTTTACCATTTGCAATAATAAAATAGTCTAATATCTTCATTTTTTCAACATACGTAGCTATTACCCTCGAAAACTAAAACTTTTGAAATAGGAAAAGAGCCTTTAATCACATTCTTTACCATGTGCAATCATAAAATAGTCTAATATCTTCATTTTTTCAACATACGTAGCTATTACCCTCGAAAACTAAAACGTTTGAAATAGGAAAAGAGCCTTTAATCACATTCTTTACCATGTGGAATCATAAAATAGTCTAATATTTTCATTTTTTCAACACACGTAGCTATTACCCTCGAAAACTAAAACTTTTGACATAGGAAAAGAGCCTTTAATCACACTCTTTACCATGTGCAATCATAAAATAGTCTAATATCTTCATTTTTTCAACATACGTAGCTATTACCCTCGAAAACTAAAACTTTTGACATAGGAAAAGAGCCTTTAATCACATTCTTTACCATGTGCAATCATAAAATAGTCTAATATCTTCATTTTTTCAACATACGTAGCTATTACCCTCGAAAACTTAAACTTTTGAAATAGGAAAAGAGCCTTTAATCACATTCTTTACCATTTGCAATCATAAAATAGTCTAATATCTTCATTTTTTCAACATATGTAGCTATTACGCTCGAAAACTAAAACTTTTGAAATAGGAAAAGAGCCTTTAATCAAATTCTTTACCATGTGCAATCATAAAATAGTTTAATATCTTCATTTTTTCAACACACGTAGCTATTACCCTCGAAAACTAAAACTCTTGACATAGGAAAAGAGCCTTTAATCACACTCTTTACAATGTGCAATCATAAAATAGTCTAATATCTTCATTTTTTCAACATACGTAGCTATTACCCTCGAAAACTAAAACTTTTGAAATAGGAAAAGAGCCTTTAATCACATTCTTTACCATGTGCAATCATAAAATAGTCTAATATCTTCATTTTTTCAACACACGTAGCTATTACCCCCGAAAACTAAAACTTTTGACATAGGAAAAGAGCCTTTAATCACACTCTTTACAATGTGCAATCATAAAATAGTCTAATATCTTCATTTTTTCAACATACGTAGCTATTACCCTCGAAAACTAAAACTTTTGACATAGGAAAAGAGCCTTTAATCACATTCTTTACCATTTGCAATCATAAAATAGTCTAATATCTTCATTTTTTCAACATACGTAGCTATTACCCTCGAAAACTAAAATTTTTGAAATAGGAAAAGAGCCTTTAATCACATTCTTTACCATTTGCAATCATAAAATAGTCAAATATCTTCATTTTTTCAACATACGTAGCTATTACCCTCGAAAACTAAAACTTTTGAAATAGGAAAAGAGCCTTTAATCACATTCTTTACAATTTGCAATCATAAAATAGTCTAATATCTTCATTTTTTCAAGATACGTAGCTATTACCCTCGAAAACTAAAACTTTTGACATAGGAAAAGAGTTTTTAATCACATTCTTTACCATTTGCAATCATAAAATAGTCTAATATCTTCATTTTTTTCAACATACGTAGCTATTAACCTCGAAAACTAAAACTTTTGAAATAGGAAAAGAGCCTTTAATCACATTCTTTACAATTTGCAATCATAAAATAGTCTAATATCTTCATTTTTTAAACAGACAAAGCTATTACCCTCGAAAACTAAAACTTTTGAAATAAGAAAAGAGCCTTTAATCACATTCTTTACCATGTGCAATCATAAAATAGTCCAATATCTTCATTTTTTCAACATACTTAGCTATTACCCTCGAAAACTAAAACTTTTAAGATAGGAAAAGAGCCTTTAATCACATTCTTTACCATTTGCAATCATAAAATAGTCTAATATCTTCATTTTTACCATTTGCAATCATAAAATTGTCTAATATCTTCATTTTTTCCACAGACAAAGCTATTACCCTCGAAAACTAAAACTTTTGAAATAGGAAAAGAGCCTTTAATCACATTCTTTACCATTTGCAACCATAAAATAGTCTAATATCTTCATTTTTTCAACATACGTAGCTATTACCCTCGAAAACTAAAACCAAAACTAAAACTAAAACATACGTAGCTATTACCCTCGAAAACTAAAACTTTTAAAATAGGAAAAGAGCCTTTAATCACATTCTTTACCATTTGCAATCATAAAATAGTCTAATATCTTCATTTTTTCAACATACGTAGCTATTACCCTCGAAAACTAAAACTTTTGACATAAGAAAAGAGCCTTTAATCACATTCTTTACCATTTGCAATCATAAAATAGTCTAATATCTTCATTTTTCAACATACGTAGCTATTACCCTCGAAAACTAAAACTTTTGAAATAGGAAAAGAGCCTTTAATCACATTTTTTACCATTTGCAATCACAAAATAGTCTAATATCTTCATTTTTTCAACATACGTAGCTATTACCCTCGAAAACTAAAGCTTTTGAAATAGGAAAAGAGCCTTTAATCACATTCTTTACCATTTGCAATCATAAAATAGTCTAATATCTTCATTTTTTCCACAGACAAAGCTATTACCCTCGAAAACTAAAACTTTTGAAATAGGAAAAGAGCCTTTAATCACATTCTTTACCATTTGCAATCATAAAATAGTCTAATATCTTCATTTTTTCAACATACGTAGCTATTACCCTCGAAAACTAAAACTTTTGAAATAGGAAAAGAGCCTTTAATCACATTCTTTACCTTGTGCAATCATAAAACAGTCTAATATCTTCATTTTTTCAACATACGTAGCTATTACCCTCGAAAACTAAAACTTTTGAAATAGGAAAAGAGCCTTTAATCACATTCTTTACCATGTGCAATCATAAAATAGTCTAATATCTTCATTTTTTCAACACAAGTAGCTATTACCCTCGAAAACTAAAACTTTTGACATAGGAAAAGAGCCTTTAATCACACTCTTT
>NW_027067210.1:0-14888 GCF_032884065.1 Artemia franciscana | reverse complement strand
GCTATCTCAAAATTATGATCTGTTGACTTTGGAGAAAAAATGAGTGTGGGAGGGGGCCTAGGTGCCCTCCATTTTTTCGGTCACTTAAAAAGGGCACTAGAACTTTTCATTTCCGTTAGAATGAGCCGTCTTGCGACATTCTAGGACCACTTGGTCGTTACGATGACCCCTGGAAAGAAAAAAAAAAAAAATAAAAAAAATAAACACGCACCTGTGATTCGTCTTCTGGCAAAAAAATACGAAATTCCACATTTTTGTAGATAGGAGCTTGAAAATTTTGTAATAGGGTTCTCTGATACGCCGAATGCGATGGTGTGATTTTCGTTTAAGATTCTGTGACTTTTAGGGGGTGTTTCCCCTGTTTTCTAAAATAAAGCAAATTTTTTCAGGCTCGTAACTTTTGATGACAAAGACATAATTTGATGAAACTTATATATTTAAAATCAGCATGGAAATCTGATTCTTTTGATGTATATTTTAGCATCAAAATTCCGTTTTTTAGAGTTTCGTTTACTATTGAGCCGGGTCGTTACTACAGTTCGTTACCACGAACTGTTTGAAAAAGAAAGCCATAACAAATTTGTTTTCGCTTTTATTTACTGACACTAAACTTCACGAAGTATGTACTTCAAGATGCCTTACAGAGCCCATGTAATTATCCACACTAAGTGAGAGTTGTGATAAATATTACTTCACTGATTTATCTTGATGTGTGTTTCAATTTTCTTGTCACCTGCTTTATTTTACGTCTGCGGATTTCATAGGTTGCGGTTTTTCATGATTAATTTGTTCTTTATTTTCTCGTGAGTCTCCTTATTCTTGTCCTAAAAATATCTCATCTTGCATTTAAGTATAGGTGTGTACAAGAAAAGTGACCTAATTACTGTGTAGAAAAGCCAAACTTCACCAAATATTGTGAGAAAATGCACAAGAAACCGAACTTCTATCTCCGGAAAGCTAATTAACTAAACTCAATTCCTGTCTTCATTTTCCAATAATTGAATTTTGACATAAAAAGAAACTAACAAACGAAACTTCACGTATAACAAAAGGTTCTAGAATATCCTATCAATTATCAAGGGACAAAACCTCTATGTTTTGCCGATTCACTTGATCGCCAAAGATATCAATTCTTCGCCCTTAACCAGCAGATAATGCCAAAACTGCTGAGTTTGTGTCTTCCCAAGTGGCTGGTTACCTCTAAGGGATAAAAGCCAAACTTCACTTAAATTCAATCCAAATATTGAAACAAAATGGATTATATTTTAAGGAATTTGAAGTTGACCACTTCTTTACAATGGTCATTACCAAATACATTACCTGTTCCTTGAAATACACTTTTCAAGCTTGGAAAGTCGGGAAATTATATTAGCTCAAGAAACGCAATTTAGTGATATCAAACTAGAAAAAAGTTATGGTTTTGCCTCCAATAGTTGCTTAATCAGACAAGAGCCAATGTCTGCATTTAAGCATTACCGTCGGGGGAGAGAAAAAGTGCCGTTCGAGGTCAATATTTCCTTTTTTGAAGGGTCTAGTAGACCTAACTTCAGGGCTTCCTCTTACCCCTCTCCTAGGATCCAAAGATTATGGAATATATTTCAAGGAGCCAACGTTTTCTTCCAAGTACGAATAAAATTAAAAATTTCGACAGCGTTGCCAGGAGAGAAGTTCTTGGCAATGTACTGAACGCCGATGAGATTTGAAATGGCAGTATGTTAGTAAAGCATAAAACTCACCCAGGCGTAATAATAACTGCAAACAAATATTAGATAAATGTAGCCTTTCAAAAACTTTTTCTTCTACCCGAATTTGTTTGGAATCGTTGTTAGCGGTGGCCCTCAGCAAAGCTGCTGATGTATAAATAATAGATTTTGACAAATTCAGTCATTGCAGCATTATTTTATGCTAATTTGAGTCATTTTATCTATCTAACTATTTAAAATGGTATTTATTACACTTGAATCATCCATATCATTTACCACTACGATTCTCCTACGTCATCATCCACTGAATTACAATTTTTGGTATTCTCGTATAATCCAGAACATACTCGAGAAGTTAAGTTATGTAAATCATAATGAAACATACTAAAACATGATGAAAATATCATACTTTAGTTCATATAATAATATAATTTAGGCTATATATTTGCATATTAGATGGAGTGGGGGTAAAGTAACCTAACCTTTCCCCCGCGCCTTAATGTGCAAATATATAGTCGAAATTATACAAGTCTAATAAATTCCGTCACCCGCCATTTGTCTTTGTGGCTATGAAACCGGTTTTCTTAAATCTTACATTCGGCAAACTTCTCGGGTATGTTCTGGATTGTACGGGAGTACTTAATGTTTAAATAATACGATGTCTTAAAACACTTACATAGGAATCTTAAGAAGTAACCCTCTCCCCCAAAGGAATTTGACCTTACTAAAGTCCTTAGAATAATCACTGAGATCTGTGGTGACAGTTGCTGTGTAAATGATGTGTTAGTGATTTTGACAACTTCGGTCATTATAGCATTATTTTGTGCTAAAACAAATCTAATACATTCTGCCACCTGAGATTTGTCTTTGTGGCTATGAAGCCAGTTTTCTTAGATCTTACATTCGGCGAACTTCTCGAGTATTTTCTGGATTGTACGGAAGTCCCTAATTTTTAAATAATACGATGTCTTAAAATGCCTATATAGGAATCATAAGCAGTACCCCCCCCCCCAAAAGGAATTTGACCTCACTAAAATCCTTAGAATAATCACTGATATCTGTGGCGAGAGTTGCTGCGTTAATGATGAGAAGATGCTAAATTTTACCAAACCTTATGCGGGGGAGTTGGGGGGAGGGTTCAGTGATTTGGCGAGTTCGGTGCTTCTGGAAGTGCTAGGGCGATGAAAATTGGTAGGCATGTCAGGGAGCTGCACAATTTGACTTGATAAAGTCGTTTTCCCAGATTCGACCATCTGGGGGGCAAAAGGGAGAGGAAAAATTAGAAAAAATTAGGTATTTATAACTTACGAGTGGGTGATCGGATCTTAATAAATTTTGATATTTAGAAGGACTTTGTGACTCAGAGCTCTTATTTTAAATCTTGACCGGCATTAAGCCTCTTATTTTCCTTTTTAAATCAATCTATTGATTCATAGAATTTTGTTAGAGCTCATACCATATGATCTCTTGGCTCTTAGCTCTTCTCGCCTCGTCACAAGTGCCATATGAGCTCTTAGCACTTGTTTAAATCTATTTTGGGTGAAAATATTGCCATTTTTGAGTTTTTTAGTGGAAGTATAAGAAAAGGCAGTTTTAATGAAAATACCGTAAGGAAGGTATTTTTCAAAAACTGGAGGAAGAGCAAAAATCTTAGGGGGAGGGGTGTACCTTCCTCAAAAGGATGCCCTTGTAGCCAAAATAGCAATTAAGAGACTTGAGACACAGTCTTCCAGACAGAAGAGACCAAAGAGATCTGACGCCTATCGAAACAGATTTTTTTTTTTCTGGCGAGTCCCCTTTTGCACTATTTGCTACTACTATTCACAAGTAAATTTATTTTATGAAAGTATGGGAGGCAGGCATTGATAGAAATAAAAATGACCTGGTTTTGTCCTCTGCTAATTCCCCTGATTTATATAATTCTAGAAAAAAGGTTTTTATTTTTATATTTCTTCCGAAAAAGAAAAGGTCTGGTTGTTTTTCTTCATTCCCAAATTAAAATCTATTTTGCATTCATGCAAGAGGGAAATACTATCTTATTTCGAAAATATGCTTTATGGTAAGTTTGAGGACCCGAAATACTTATATGGAGGCCCATAAAGATAATTGATCTGGAAAAAAAGTAGAAAAAACATCAACATTCCCCTTCAGATTAAAAAAGTATTTTCCCTCCGCCCCTACCTATATAACCTGCATTTGCCTCCTGTATTCTACCAAATGCCTCGTACCTACATAATTAGCTTTTGGTTATATTTTATAATTTTGCATTCAGCCGCTGTGGCTCAATGACTACCACTCCTAGGCATAAAAAAGAGCTTTTTTTGGTATTGTCAATGAAAAATAAAACTTCCATTAAAATCAATTTTCGTGAATTGGCATCACTCTCCATGGTGGTGCATTTTAAGCTTTAACGAATGATTTATAGCTTTATAATCAGCTGCAATGGGCTTGATGAATACGCCCTAGATTTTGAAACCGCCTTTTTTGGGGGGCATTTTCGTTCAAAAACGTCAAATAACGACGAAATTGCACCCCCCCCCCCTAGATTTTAATGAAGAACTGTATCCAAAATCTAAGCTTTAAGTAGTAATTTATAATTTTATATTGAACTGTTGTTGCTCAATAACAGCCTACCTTGATTTTTAAAATAACTTTTTTGTGTATATTCATCGGAAACAACAAAACAACGGCAGAATTGCCCCTCTAGATTTTGACAAACGTATATCCCCCTCGCCAATGTCAATAAATTCGCTCCACGTGGTGGTACGTTCTTAGTTTTAATGAATAATTTACAACTTTTTACTCAGCTGCTATTGCTCTTTGACTGCTAAACATAATTTTGTGTGCTAACTACCAGATTGAAAGTCTTAGAGGTGTATTCTTTTATTTTATTTTTTTTTCTTTCTTTTTCTGAAGATTTGAAATTTATGATTCCTCGTTAATTTCCGTTTTTATGGCACTTGGTATCCGCCAATTGACATATAGTGATCGCAAATTCTGTCGATCCTGGTTTTGCTAGTTTAGGCACTTCCAGGTAAGCTAGGAAGATGAAATTTGGCAAGTGTATCAGGAACCAGACAAGATTAAATTAGAAATTGTTGTTTCCCCGACTCGACCATCTGGGGAGGGGGAGTGGAGGGATGGTTAAATCGAAAGAAAAAAATGAGGTATTTATAACTTACGAACGGGTGATCGGATCTTAATTAAATTTGATATTTAGAGGTATATCGTGTCTTAAAGCTCTTTTTTTTAAACCCCGACTGGATCCGGTGACATTGGTGGGGGGACCTATACTCTTGGAAAACACTTAGAGCGGAGGTATTGGGATGAAAATTGGTGGGGAAAATAAGCAGAAATCCTAGATACGCGATTGACATAACCGGATCGGATCTGCTCTATTTGGGCAAGTTAGGGGGGGGGGGTGTAGTTCTGAATAATGAGAAAAAATGAGGTATTTTTAACTTACGAAGGAGTGATCAGATCTTAATGAAATTTCGTATTTAGAAGGACCTTGTAACTCAGATATCTTATTTTAAATCCCGACCGGATCCAGCGTCATTGAGGGGGAGAATAATACAAGTCTAAGATACGTGACTGACATAACTGGACTGGATCCGACGACATTGTGGGGAGTTGGGGGGGGGCTAAAATCTTGGAAAACGCTTTGAGTGGAGGGATCGGGATGAAACTTAATGGGAAAAATAAGCAGAAGTCCTAGATACATGATTGACATAACTGGAACGGATCTGCTCTATTTGGGGGTTGGGGGGAGGGTTAATTCTGAAAAAAAATCAAAAAATGAAGTATTTTTAGCTTACGAAGGAGCGATCAGATTTTAATGAAAATTCATTTTTAGAAGGACCTTGTAACTCGAATATCTTATAGTAGATCCTGACCGGATCCAGCTTCATTGGGGGGGAGTTGGAGGGAACCGGAAGTCTTGGAAAACACTTAAAGCAGAGAGATCAGGATGAAACTTGGTGGGAAAAATAAAAACATGTCCAAGAAACGTGACTAGCATAACTGGACCGAATATGCTCTCTGTGGTGGAGTTGAGGGGGTGAGGGGGGGGGGGGTGAGGGGAGTAATTCAGAAAAATTCGAAAAAATGAGGTATTTGTAGCTTACGAACGAGTGATCAGATCTTAATGAAATTTGATATTTAGAAGGATCTTGTTCTTTAGAGCTCTTATTTTAAATCCAGACCAGATCTGGTGACATTGGGGGGAGTTGGAAGGGGGAAACCGGAATTCTTCAAAACCGAAACGAAATTTGAGGTATCTTTTTCATTTTGAATTGAATCCGAGGAAATGGGGGGGGGGGTGGAGTGGGAAAACAGAAATCTTGGAAAATCTTAGAGTGGGAAGATTGGGATGAAAATTGATGGGAAGAATAAACCCAAGTTATATATGCGTGATTGACATAATTAGAACAAATCTGTTCTCTTTGGAGGAGCTGGGGGGGTGTTAATTTGGAAAAAATAGAAAAATTGAGGTATTTTAGCGGGTGACCGGATCTCATTGAAATTTGATATTTAGAAGGGACTCGTGTCTCAGTCCTCTTATTTAAAATCCCGTCCAGATCTGTTGACATTGGGGGGGGGGGAGTTGCAGGGGGGAACCGGAAATCTTGGACAACACTTAGAGTGGAGATATCGGGATGAAACTTAGTGGGTTCAATAAGCAAGTGTCCTAGATACGTGCTTGACGTAGCTGTACTGAATCTGCTCTCTTTTGGGTAGGTAGGGGGTGGGGTTCAGTGCTTTGGCGAGTTTGGTGCTTCTGGACGTGCTAGGACGATGAAAATTAGTAGGCGTGTCAGGGAGCTGCACAGGTTGACTTATAAAGTTGTTTTTCCCCGATTCTACCATATGGGTGGCTGAAGGGAGAGGAAAAAGTAAAAAACAAATTTAGGTATTTATAACTTACGAGTGGGTGATCGTATCTTAATGAATTTTGATATTTAGTAGGACCTCGTGACTCAGAGCTGTTATCTTAAATCCCTACCGGCATTAAGCCTCTGATTTTCCTTTTAAATCAATCTATTGATTCTTAGAATTTTGCTAGTATATGAGCTCTTGTTTCTTCCGGCCTCGTCACAAGTGCCATATGAGCTCTTAGATCTTGTTTTCTTTTCTTTTATATATCGAAGCAATATGACTTGGCTTCAATATATAAAAGTCAATATGACTTGGCTTTCGTAATAAACTTTCACGTTCGAAGGAAGCAGTCACCCATTTCAGTATTTAAAAGCCTAAACTTCATAGAGGACCGAATATTAATTCAGTTTTTTTCTAATAATAATATTAATTCTGGTTTTATGTTTTAGCCCTCTCCTCCTCTTTGTTTATTTATTTTTATCTCTTCTTTACATGTCTTTTATCTCCAATGGATTAATGTTCTTTTTCTTTTCTAGGTTGAAATCAGAGCTGAGCAGTAAATTTGATCCTCTAACTTCTGTTTAGTCTGTATACTGTTGCTGTCTTTTTGTGTGATAGCATTCATTTTCACAAAAAAAGGCGCTGCAGCAGAACAGACTTCTTGTAATTGTAAAGTTAAATAAAAATCAAGGGTTCTCAACCTTAAGTTAGTTTCATTTTCACAGAAAAATTCTTGTCTGTGCCTTTTTTTTCCCCCCTTTTTAATATTTAAAAAGAAATAGAACCCTTTACTTTTTTCCAATAAATTAAACTTTTTTCTCATCCCTCGCTAAACGAGTTTGCTGCTCATTCAAGCTCTTATGCTCCTTGTATAGGCTCTGCTTCTCAGCCAAGAAATCGCCTCCTGAGTCAACAAACAATCAATAAAATAAATTTCGAGACATTTTATTTACTCTTTATCTAAATAAAGATTAAAAATCTTGTTTATATAAAACTCTAGTATTTTGTATTCTTAAAGCTAATCATATCTACTAATTGCTCCTCCTAGAGTCAGGAATTTTTTTAAGGAACCCTGATAAAAAGGTTGAGTCGGTTGGGAAGGTGATCCTACTCAAAAGCATAGTCCTAGAATCCTAGAATTGTTTTTGTGTTAGAAAAAGAAGTACCGTATCTTTACACTCATGAATCTACACTGCTGAATTAATAGAATTATGATTATAAAATAGATAAATAGACTGATAGGTCGCACATAATTTTAGAGCAATCAATTGGCAATGCAATACTTTCAGTCTTAATTTTGATAACATAGAGGAGTGAATTTATGTTACGGGGAAGAGTTCAACCTTGGAAAACCCCGTGTTCTCATAAGAATCAAATTAAACTCAAGTAGTTTCGGACATCTAACCAAGGCTTGGCGTGTTTTCATAAGAATCTTTGTGGAAAACTAGGAAGTATCCTAGTTACTACAGGGAATTGTAACACATTTCAAGGTCTATATATCAAATATATGTAAACAGATAACGTTTATCTCTCAAATATAGAAATATTTTAAACCCATAAAAATCTGCAGACAAAAGGTATTACTTGTGCTATAATTATACTATTAAAATGAATTGTGAAAGATTTAGAAAAGGTTTTTTCACAAATGAAGCTGAACAAGTAGCTACCTCTGATTAAAGCATATGTTTTTCGAATTTCCTATTGAGTTTCTGCCCTTTTGACAACCTGGTTGCACAGATCGACTTATGGTTTCCATCAAAATCCTCAAAAACTGCTCCTGAAAGTAAGGAAAGTCATGCTTTAAAAAAATACAAAGTTTCCCCTGTAACTGGGCTGTATGTCCTAGTCTCTTCTTGAGTTATGTCATATGTCCCATTTTGACAATTTTGACGGACCTCGTATATTTCAATTTGGTTTAATAACCACCTTCATATTATTTGAAAATATCAACTTATTAACCTCAGCCGTTCCTGAGATAGTGCAAATCAGTGTTTCCACTATGGGGATTTCCCCCCTAAAATGGGGATTTTTTAAGTCTTTTAGGGGCGATAGTTTTTTTTAGGGATTTGGGGATTTTCTAGGGATTTTCCCTCCCCCATGGACTTTTAGGGAAATTTTGGGGGTTTTCCTTTAATTTGTTCATCACCATCATCTTCTTGATCAGAGAAGCAGGATATTTCGATTTAGGATCTGTTTCCTTGTGAATTGAACTTAAAAATCACAGAGAAGAACTTCAGTTACTTAAAAAATTTTAACACCACACAGTTTTTGAGATGTACAGGAGTCCTAAGTAACAAACTTGCAACAAAGAACTGTTTGAAACAGTTCAATGCTGATGTGGGCTTCAAACAATAATTTCTGCTTGGACTGTTCTCGATTAATGAAGTCATATGGTTTGTCATTTTTGGGTTGTTTTTTCATAAGATTAATTGGTAGATAGCATGTCATTTTTTTGCAGGTCAGATAAATAAAGTTATAATATATTTTGATAGTTTTATAGGGTACGTAGTTGTTCCTACTGTAGTAAAAATTTTTTGACAAGCATTGTATGTACGATTCTTTTTCTCCACAGTACTTGCATGATGTTTACGATTTATATGTAAAATCAAAAAAACTTGAACTCGAACTTGTAGCCAGCTTTATAAGTCCTGACTTGAATAATAGAGGTAGGCTATAACTATTCGAACACCTCTCTTACCGTTTCATTACCCTAGTTTTTAACAGACAAACAAACTGACAGCCATTCGACAGCCGTTAAAAACAATGGCACATGTAGGAATAAATGGATTGTGTGTTTTTGGTAAGCCTACGTACCCAGGGGAAAATCATGAACCTTCATACTATAATTGGTAAATTTGTTGTTGTTTATTTTTTTGACTTACAAATAAAGTGAACATACCACTCGATGTCTTTTTTTTATGTTCTTTACAAATATAACAATCACTTCTGTCGCAAATTCAAATTTAAGCACAATTTGAGCTCTTGAAACCAAAATCTTTCTAGTTTTGGGGTATAAACAAAGCTTAAAACATTGGTCTCAGCATTGAACTTCCTGCAGAAGGACTATGTGGAATCAACTAGTGCTTTAGAAATCGATGTGAACAATCGGAAGTTTTAACTTCCCCTTGAAAGCGTTTACTTGGGTCCGAACGGACAAGATTCCCTCTGTACGTCAAGGTCGGAGACGGCTGTCCCCCCTGATTCAATCGAAGTAGTTCTCAAAGCTGCACAGGCATTCCATATCAAAGCAGTAGGCCAGATACAGAAAAGGTTCCATTTCGAAAACGACATTTACAAATATGCTGAAATGGTTGACCCAGTGTCAGCCCAATCACTTCAGCCTGCCTCTCTGCTACCTTTTGTTAGGAAGTATGGACAGATCCCATGGGACGGAACCAAAACCGACCAGGAGTGGAGGAGGCAGAGCCTCATCGATATTGAAAACGTCAAAACAATGGATGCCGTGACCTGCTGGTGTTTGGTATTGGTGAAAAAAAAATGCTGCTGGAACAGAATTTGTATCCTAACCTGAAACCGGCAGTATTATTTATTTCCACTGTTTTATTTTTAAATATCAATGTCGAGGGGTTTTTCAGTGCTGTAAAAGTAGTAAAAACTGACCGTCAGAATAAATTGAAAACATTAACTTTGCGGGGGATTTTAAAAACAAAATATGGAATGAAAAGGGCTCAAGAAAGTGTGGAATGTGCAAAAAATGTACAAAAATATACAAAATACAAGAGCCGAAATCACGCCTTTTTTTCAAAAAAGGAAAGCTGTCAAAACACAAGTTGTGCAGCCAAAGTGTCGGCAGCTTTCAAATTCTGTCGAATTTTACTACTGACAGCTTTAAAAAAAAATTTATACCTGTTCTTTACACTAGCAATTTTTAAGGTATAATTTTACCCAAGTGAGTTTTGGTGGCCAGTGGCAAAAAATGTTGAAGACACATCAGGGGAAGATAAGGTCTGATTACGTTTTACCAGTTACGATTGAACAGTATTAAACATCTTGTACTGTAATCTACATTACAGTATTACATTTTCTTTTCTATTTGCTTAATATTATTTGAAGTATATATGAAGCTATTTGTATTTAGCTGATGATTAAAGAGCACTTTAAATGGCATGACAAGACATTCTATTATGGTAGTGATAGCTAGACTTCAATCTAAGAAGCCAAAATATGTTACCTTTCAATGGTACGGGTAAAATGAGATAGGGAGAAGCGGTTCAGGGAGTAATTAGAAAATGGGAGACTTTTAGGAATTTTGGAACTGAAGATGGGGATTTCTAGGGATTTTTCAGCTCTTTATTAGGGATTTAAAAAATGAGAAAGTGGAAACACTGGTGCAAATGTACTCTTCCCTGACCTCCATGTACACGGGTGCCTTTTTTTTTCGGCCCCCTCCTTACCATTTGATGGTAGTTTCAATTGAATATCAGTAAGAGTTTCTGAAATATTAAAGTTACGTCATTTTTACATTTAATTCAGTATATTCTGGCAGTTTCGATGAATCAAACAGTTCGTGGTAACGAACAGTAGTAAGGAGCAACCCGGGTCAATAGTCACTGAAACTCTAAAAAATAGTATTTTGATACCAATCGTTGCATCAGAAGAATTGCATTTTAATTCTGATTTTAAATGTAAAAGTTTCACCAAGTTTTGTCTTACCCATCAAGAGTTGCGAGCCTGAGAAAATTTGCCTTGTTTTAGAAAATAGGCGAAAACGCGCCTAAAAGTCATAGAATCTTAACGAAAATCACACCATCAGATTCAGCGTATCAGAGACCTTTAATAGTTACAAGCTTCTATCTACAAAAATGTGGAATTTAGTATTTTTTGCCAGAAGACAGATCACGGATGCGTGTTTTATTTTTTTTAATAGGGGTGATCGTATCGACCTAGTGGTCCTAGAATGTTTCGAGAGGTCTCATTGTAAGGGTAATTAAAAGATCTAGTGCTCTTTTAAGTGACCAGAAATTGGAGGGCACATAGGCCTCCTCCCACGCACATGTTTTCCCCAAACTCACCGGATCAAAATTTTGAGATAGAGATTCTATTCAGCCATTCTTTATATATCTTTCTCTAAAACCTCATAAATATGTCTTTGGGCACATGATACCATAATAACACACAATATTCTCACGTAAAATAATAAAAATTACAAAAAATAATAGTGAGAAAATAGATAAATAGGAATTTATTTAATGCTCTGAAGTCACAAGGGCTATGATTACAAAAAAACAAAAACAGCTTATGCACATTCAACATTAATTTCAGCAATTCCTCCCCCCCCCCTCCGTGCCTTTCAAAAATTTGTTCGTCATTCCCCGCTTTATATATTTTACTATCTTTCTTATTGTCCCATAATTTTTAGGTTCCATCATTGAAACCAACCTTAAATCCTGTAATTCGGGACTGAGGGCCATGATGTGAAGTAGATCCTTGTCATTTCCTCCACACATAGAACATGAGTAAGGACCATCTATTACCCTTATCCTCCCTAAACATTTCCTCCAACTGCTACAAATTACCGATCTCTGATATATACCGCTTAATTTCTTCGCTATTGAAACCCTCTTAAAATAAATATCATATCCCCAGACCTCCTTGCTGTGCTGGCAAACGCCGAGGCCATGACTTAAAAGTGCTATTTCTGAATCTCCTGATCCTCCAGCAAACCTTTTACTAATTTTGCTACTTTTCCCGCTTCCAGTCCCATCTCCTTCCCTTTGTTCCAAACTCCTGATAACCCACAACTATCTAAAATTGATCTCACCTTGGAAGCCATGAACTTTTCTTTTCATCCTGCAATACCTCCAGAAACACTGCATTTACTAATCGATTATTTGGTAAAGCAGTCACCATTTCTCAGTATTCTATCAATTCTGACCCATTAATTACCCTCAATGGACGCAATCCTAGATCCCCCTTTAATAACAAACTATTGAATTTTCCACTTAGTCCTAAAAGTCTTGTGAAATGTACTAAATAAATTCTTGCTACTTTTTCCCCTTTTTCACATCCCTGTTCTTAGATGCCTAAGTGGGCTCTTCAGTAACAACGAGAAAGATTTCTAACCCCTCCAACTGGCAATTTGCACTTCATCACTCCACCTCCCTCAACTTGTAAACTTATACCTCATATAAATAAAATATTTAAGTTCTTTCATCTCTTTCCCTTTAAATATAACTTATTCTTTTCCCTTTCTCCTTTTCCAAAAACTAGTTTAACTGTTTTAAATATTTCAACTATATTTTATACTCATCAAATAACTATCTAAAATCTCCAACATCTTTTGCAAATCCGGAGCCGATTTTGCAAGCAATACTATGCCATCTACAAATTATCAACATAACAGCTTCAGTACCATTAAACTTATCATAGGGACATTTCAATTTCTAAAATACTCCAAAATATCATTAATAAAGAAAGAAAACACAATTGGTGATAGAGTAACGTTATAGTAAACAAACTGTTTAAGGCCTACCTTACTCAAAACTGGGCTAGAGTAAAAACCATTAATCCATCGTTTTAGACAGCACTCTACAAAATAACTTGCTAATACAACTTCCCAGATTTTTTCCTGTAGTTCCTGTGTAGGTTTCTTTCTCCTTTCCTAAATAATAGGATGATAACCGATATCTGCAAGTTTTGTAGCCAAAGAGGTGTACTTAGAATTGCAGATAATATCGATGCAACTGCTGTCAATATCGAGGCTCTTTATCATTTAAACAACTAAGTTTGTACTATGTCGATGCCTGGTGCTGAATTCCCTATCATTCTTTTTAGGGCCATATTTCTGCTAAATGCCAAAGTTCCTTCTGTCCAACCAGCTCCTGTAGTTTAGGGTCCTCTGAATCCGACTTCATATTGGCTGTCTCTAGTAAACTATCAATCACCTTTTCAGATCTCTCTTCGTCCCCTTTGGTGCAAATCCCTTCACTTTTTTGTTCTATGTAATCTGGTCAGGTATCAGTGTGAATAACTGAATCAGTCAACCTTCTTTCCATTGATTTTCTAAATAAATTCCAGAACTCGGTTGCATCATTCACGCTAAGTTTTTTCCGTTTTTTTTTTTTGCTCTCCTCTTCCAAATATCTCTCTTTCCACTTGCGTAGCCTTTTATAACCCCATTGCTTGTCCATAGAAGCTTACAACTTTTTTTAAGATCAACTTACTACTAGCCTTAAGCAATGTGAAAACTTTTTAAACCCTTCTTCTTTTCCTCACAATCCTTGTAAAAAAAAACTCATAAAACCAGAACTCCTACAATTTTTTATCCTACATTCCAGTTTATTTCCTCTTTTACACAAAATTACTGTAAAAAATTCAACAGAACCTGCTATATCCCATTGCTATTTTCTTGCTCTTCTGAATAAATGAATACAGTCTTCTATCTTCAACTACTTGAACTTTCAACTTCTCGTTACTATCATTGTCAAACCTGAACCCTTACCTAGGCCCAAAGTCCTTACCCATCATTCCTTCAACCCAAATATTTTTATTCCAGCTCTCAGCCCATCCTTCCCCTCTTAATTCAATCCTAATATGCATTTCATCTGACCGATCCAGTGCCATTAACTCAAAATCTGAAGAACCAGAAAGAAGCCTCGGGCTAAAAGCCCCATATTATATAACACTTGAATGTCTACCCAAAGACTTATAAAACACCCCACTCTTTTATCCTTCCCTGTCTTTCCTTGCAAAATAACTAGATTCTGTTTCCGACAAAAATCAGATAATTTCTATACAAATTACTCTTTCTTTGGTTACGTTTGCTCATCCTCCTCATTATCAACGGCTCAATCATATAAACTCCATTCCGTTATTCCGGTTTGAGATCCACCTCCTATTCACGGGCTCTTTCTTCCTCCCCTCCATGGTCGTCAAAATTCCCTAGAAAAAGATAATAATTGGACGGAAACTATTCTAAAATACTATCCATATCCTTTTCTAATATTTCCCACGTATGTTCTTCACTAAAAGTCCTGATTTTTGGTGGTGAATACACTGAACAAAAATAAACGAGTTGCTACCAAAGGATACGCGCACCAATACTAGATTTTATGAAAAACTTTTCAACCGAGATGCATTTCACTGTATTTTTGTAATGAACAATGCAACCCCTTCATAGATTCTACCATTAGATGGTCATATGGGCTTTTAATTTGATGGCTATTACGCTTGGGAGTTGCTACAGGAACAACAATAGATTATGTGGAGCCTTATTTAATAACTAGAGTTTCACTGTTTGCCCCATTTAGTTTGTTATCATTACTAAGCTCCTCCACTACACTAAAG
>NW_027067209.1:0-14891 GCF_032884065.1 Artemia franciscana | reverse complement strand
AGACTATTTTACGATTGCAAATGGTAAAGAATGTGATTAAAGGCTCTTTTCCTATGTCAAAAGTTTTAGTTTTCGAGGGTAATAGCTACGTATGTTGAAAAAATGAAGATATTAGACTATTTTATGATTGCAAATGGTAAAGAATGTGATTAAAGGCTCTTTTCCTATTTCAAAAGTTTTAGTTTTCGAGGGTAATAGCGACGTATGTTGAAAAAAATGAAGATATTAGACTATTTTATGATTGCAAATGGTAAAGAATGTGATTAAAGGCTCTTTTCCTATGTCAAAAGTTTTAGTTTCAAGGGTAATAGCTACGTATCTTGAAAAAATGAAGATATTAGACTATTTTATGATTGCAAATGGTAAAGAATATGATTAAAGGCTCTTTTCCTCTTTCAAAAGTTTTAGTTTTCGAGGGTAATAGCTATGTATGTTGAAAAAATGAAGATATTAGACTATTTTACGATTGCAAATGGTAAAGAATGTGATTAAAGGCTCTTTTCCTATGTCAAAAGTTTAGTTTTCGAGGGTAATAGCTACGTATGTTGAAAAAATGAAGATATTAGACTATTTTATGATTGCAAATGGTAAAGAATGTAATTAAAGGCTCTTTTCCTATGTCAAAAGTTTTAGTTTTCGAGGGTAATAGCTACGTATGTTGAAAAAATGAAGATATTAGACTATTTTATGATTGCAATGGTAAAGAATGTGATTAAAGGCTCTTTTCCTATTTCAAAAGTTTTAGTTTTCGAGGGTAATAGCTACTTATGTTGAAAAAATAAAGATATTAGACTATTTTATGATTGCAAATGGTAAAGAATGTGATTAAAGGCTCTTTTCCTATGTCACAAGTTTTAGTTTTCGAGGGTAATAGCTACGTATGTTGAAAAAATGAAGATATTGGACTATTTTATGATTGCAAATGGTAAAGAATGTGATTAAAGGCTCTTTTCCTATGTCAAAAGTTTTAGTTTCGAGGGTAATAGCTACGTATGTTGAAAAAATGAAGATATTAGACTATTTTATGATTGCAAATGGTAAAGAATGTGATTAAAGGCTCTTTTCCTATTTCAAAAGTTTTAGTTTTCTAGGGTAATAGCTTTGTCTGTGGAAAAAATGAAGATATTAGACTATTTTATGATTGCACATGGTAAAGAATGTGATGAAAGGCTCTTTTCCTATTTCAAAAGTTTTAGTTTTCGAGGGTAATAGCTATGTATGTTGAAACAATGAAGATATTAGACTATTTTATGATTGCAAATGGTAAAGAATGTGATTAAAGGCTCTTCCTATGTCAAAAGTTTTAGTTTTCGAGGGTAATAGCTACGTATGTTGAAAAAATGAAGATATTAGACTATTTTATGATTGCAAATGGTAAAGAATGTGATTAAAGACTCTTTTCCTATTTCAAAAGTTTTAGTTTTCGAGGGTAATAGCTATGTCTGTGGAAAAAATGAAGATTTTAGACTATTTTATGATTGCACATGGTAAAGAATGTGATTAAAGGCTCTTTTCCTATTTAAAAAGTTTTAGTTTTCGAGGGTAATAGCTTTTTCTGTGGAAAAAATGAAGATATTAGACAATTTTATGATTGCACATGGTAAAGAATGTGATTAAAGGCTCTTTTGCTATTTCAAAAGTTTTAGTTTTCGAGGGTAATAGCTACGTATGTTGAAAAAATGAAGATATTAGACTATTTTATGATTGCAAATGGTAAAGAATGTGATTAAAGGCTCTTTTTCTATTTCAAAAGTTTTAGTTTTCGAGGGTAATAGCTACGTATGTTGAAAAAATGAAGATATTAGACTATTTTATGATTGCAAAGGGTAAAGAATGTGATTAAAGGCTCTTTTCCTATTTCAAAAGTTTTAGTTTTCGAGGGTAATAGCTACGTATGTTGAAAAAATGAAGATATTAGACTATTTTATGATTGTAAATGGTAAAGAATGTGATTAAAGGCTCTTTTCCAATGTCAAAAGTTTTAGTTTTCGAGGGTAATAGCTACGTATGATGAAAAAATGAAGATATTAGACTATTTTATGATTGCACATGGTAAAGAATGTGATTAAAGGCTCTTTTCCTATGTCAAAAGTTTTAGTTTTCGAGGGTAATAGCTAAGTATGTTGAAAAAATGAAGATATTAGACTATTTTATGATTGCACATGGTAAAGAATGTGATTAAAGGCTCTTTTCCTATTTCAAAAATTTTATTTTTCGAGGGTAATAGCTACGTATGTTGAAAAAATGAAGATATTATACTATTTTATGATTGCAAATGGTAAAGAATGTGATTAAAGGCTCTTTTCCTATTTCAAAAGTTTTAGTTTTCGAGGGTAATAGCTACGTATGTTGAAAAAATGAAGATATTAGACTATTTTATGATTGCAAATGGTAAAGAATGTGATTAAAGGCTCTTTTCCTATTTCAAAAGTTTTAGTTTTCGAGGGTAATAGCGACGTATGTTGAAACAAAATGAAGATATTAGACTATTTTATGATTGCAAATGGTAAAGAATGTGATTAAAGGCTCTTTTCCTATGTCAAAAGTTTTAGTCTCGAGGGTAATAGCTACGTATGTTGAAAAATGAAGATATTAGACTATTTTATGATTGCAAATGGTAAAGAATATGATTAAAGGCTCTTTTCCTATTTCAAAAGTTTTAGTTTTCGAGGGTAATAGCTATGTATGTTGAAAAAATGAAGATATTAGACTATTTCTCGATTGCAAATGGTAAAGAATGTGATTAAAGGCTCTTTTCCTATGTCAAAAGTTTTAGTTTTCGAGGGTAATAGCTACGTATGTTGAAAAAATGAAGATATTAGACTATTTTATGATTGCAAATGGTAAAGAATGTGATTAAAGGCTCTTTTCCTATTTCAAAAGTTTTAGTTTTCGAGGGTAATAGCTACGTATGTTGAAAAAATGAAGATATTAGACTATTTTATGATTGTAAATGGTAAAGAATGTGATTAAAGGCTCTTTTCCTATTTCAAAAGTTTTAGTTTTCGAGGGTAATAGCGACGTATGTTGAAAAAAATGAAGATATTAGACTATTTTATGATTGCAAATGGTAAAGAATGTGATTAAAGGCTCTTTTCCTATGTCAAAAGTTTTAGTTTCGAGGTTAATAGCTACATATGTTGAAAAAATGAAGATATTAGACTATTTTATGATTGCAAATGGTAAAGAATATGATTAAAGGCTCTTTTCCTATTTCAAAAGTTTTAGTTTTCGAGGGTAATAGCTACGTATGTTGAAAAAATGAAGATATTAGACTATTTTATGATTGCAAATGGTAAAGAATGTGATTAAAGGCTTTTTTCCTATGTCAAAAGTTTTAGTTTTCGAGGGTAATAGCTACGTATGATGAAAAAATGAAGATATTAGACTATTTTTGATTGCACATGGTAAAGAATG
Source organism: Artemia franciscana (assembly GCF_032884065.1). Taxonomy (NCBI): domain Eukaryota; kingdom Metazoa; phylum Arthropoda; class Branchiopoda; order Anostraca; family Artemiidae; genus Artemia; species Artemia franciscana. The sequence continues at coordinate 11,474 of NW_027067209.1, read as the reverse complement.
TGATTAAAGGCTCTTTTCCTATGTCAAAACTTTTAGTTTTCGAGGGTAATAGCTAAGTATGTTGAAAAAATGAAGATATTAGACTATTTTATGTAAAGAATTTTGTAAAGAATGTGATGAAAGGCTCTTTTCCTATTTCAAAAGTTTTAGTTTTCGAGGGTAATAGCTATGTATGTTGAAAAAATGAAGATATTAGACTATTTTATGATTGCAAATGGTAAAGAATGTGATTAAAGGCTCTTTTCCTATGTCAAAAGTTTTAGTTTTCGAGGGTAATAGCTACATATGTTGAAAAAATGAAGATATTAGACTATTTTATGATTGCAAATGGTAAAGAATGTAATTAAAGGCTCTTTTCCTATGTCAAAAGTTTTAGTTTTCGAGGGTTATAGCTACGTATGTTGAAAAAATGAAGATATTAGACTATTTTATGATTGCAATGGTAAAGAATGTGATTAAAGGCTCTTTTCCTATTTCAAAAGTTTTAGTTTTCGAGGGTAATAGCTATGTATGTTGAAAAAATAAAGATATTAGACTATTTTATGATTGCAAATTGTAAAGAATGTGATTAAATGCTCTTTTCCTATGTCACAATTTTTAGTTTTCGAGGGTAATAGCTACGTATGTTGAAAAAATGAAGATATTAGACTATTTTATGATTGCAAATGGTAAAGAATGTGATTAAAGGCTCTTTTCCTATGTCAAAAGTTTTATGTTTCGAGGGTAATAGCTACGTATGTTGAAAAAATGAAGATATTAGACTATTTTATGATTGAAAATGGTAAAGAATGTGATTAAAGGCTCTTTTCCTATTTCAAAAGTTTTAGTTTTCGAGGGTAATAGCTTTGTCTGTGGAAAAAATGAAGATATTAGACTATTTTATGATTGCACATGGTAAAGAATGTGATGAAAGGCTCTTTTCCTATTTCAAAAGTTTTAGTTTTCGAGGGTAATAGCTATGTATGTTGAAAAAATAAAGATATTAGACTATTTTATGATTGCAAATGGTAAAGAATGTGATTAAAGGCTCTTTTCCTATGTCAAAAGTTTTAGTTTTCGAGGGTAATAGCTACGTATGTTGAAAAAATGAAGATATTAGACTATTTTATGATTGCAAATGGTAAAGAATGTGATTAAAGGCTCTTTTCCTATTTCAAAAGATTTAGTTTTCGAGGGTAATAGCTATGTCTGTGGAAAAATGAAGATATTAGACAATTTTATTAGACAATTTTATGATTGCACATGGTAAAGAATGTGATTAAAGGCTCTTTTCCTATTTCAAAAGTTTTAGTTTTCGAGGGTAATAGCTATGTCTGTGGAAAAAATGAAGATATTAGACTATTTTATGATTGCAAATGGTAAAGAATGTGATTGAAGGCTCTTTTCCTATTTCAAAAGTTTTAGTTTTCGAGGGTAATAGCTACGTATGTTGAAAAAATGAAGATATTAGACTATTTTATGATTACAAATGGTAAAGAATGTGATTAAAGGCTCTTTTCCTATGTCAAAAGTTTTAGTTTTCGAGGGTAATACCTACGTATGATGAAAAAAATGAAGATATTAGACTATTTTATGATTGCACATGGTAAAGAATGTGATTAAAGGCTCTTTTCCTATGTCAAAAGTTTTAGTTTTCGAGGGTAATAGCTAAGTATATTGAAAAAATGAAGATATTAGACTATTTTATGATTGCACATGGTAAAGAATGTGATTAAAGGCTCTTTTCCTATTTCCAAAATTTTATTTTTCGAGGGTAATAGCTACGTATGTTGAAAAAATGAAGATATTAGACTATTTTATGATTGCAAATGGTAAAGAATGTGATTAAAGGCTCTTTTCCTATTTCAAAAGTTTTAGTTTTCGAGGGTAATAGCTACGTATGTTGAAAAAATGAAGATATTAGACTATTTTATGATTGCAAATGGTAAAGAATGTGATTAAAGGCTCTTTTCCTATTTCAAAAGTTTTAGTTTTCGAGGGTAATAGCGACGTATGTTGAAAAAATGAAGATATTAGACTATTTTATGATTGCAAATGGTAAAGAATGTGATTAAAGGCTCTTTTCCTATGTCAAAAGTTTTAGTTTCGAGGGTAATAGCTACGTATGTTGAAAAAATGAAGATATTAGACTATTTTATGATTGCAAATGGTAAAGAATATGATTAAAGGCTCTTTTCCTATTTCAAAAGTTTTAGTTTTCGAGGGTAATAGCTATGTATGTTGAAAAAATGAAGATATTAGACTATTTTACGATTGCAAATGGTAAAGAATGTGATTAAAGGCTCTTTTCCTATGTCAAAAATTTTAGTTTTCGAGGGTAATAGCTAAGTATGTTGAAAAAATGAAGATATTAGACTATTTTATGATTGCAAATGGTAAAGAATGTAAATAAAGGCTCTTTTCCTATGTCAAAAGTTTTAGTTTTCGAGGGTAATAGCTACGTATGTTGAAAAAATGAAGATATTAGACTATTTTATGATTGCAATGGTAAAGAATGTGATTAAAGGCTCTTTTCCTATTTCAAAAGTTTTAGTTTTCGAGGGTAATCGCTACGTATGTTGAAAAAATAAAGATATTAGACTATTTTATGATTGCAAATGGTAAAGAATGTGATTAAAGGCTCTTTTCCTATGTCACAAGTTTTAGTTTTCGAGGGTAATAGCTACGTATGTTGAAAAAATGAAGATATTAGACTATTTTATGATTGCAAATGGTAAAGAATGTGATTAAAGGCTCTTTTCCTATGTCAAAAGTTTTAGTTTCGAGGGTAATAGCTACGTATGTTGAAAAAATGAAGATATTAGACTATTTTATGATTGCAAATGGTAAAGAATGTGATTAAAGGCTCTTTTCCTATTTCAAAAGTTTTAGTTTTCGAGGGTAATAGCTTTGTCTGTGGAAAAAATGAAGATATTAGACTATTTTATGATTGCACATGGTAAAGAATGTGATGAAAGGCTCTTTTCCTATTTCAAAAGTTTTAGTTTTCGAGGGTAATAGCTATGTATGTTGAAAAAATGAAGATATTAGACTATTTTATGATTGCAAATGGTAAAGAATGTGATTAAAGGCTCTTTTCCTATTTCAAAAGTTTTAGTTTTCGAGGGTAATAGCTACGTATGTTGAAAAAATGAAGATATTAGACTATTTTATGATTGCAAATGGTAAAGAATGTGATTAAAGCCTCTTTTCCTATTTCAAAAGTTTTAGTTTTCGAGGGTAATAGCTATGTCTGTGGAAAAAATGAAGATTTTAGACTATTTTATGATTGCACATGGTAAAGAATGTGTTTAAATGCTCTTTTCCTATTTAAAAAGTTTTAGTTTTCGAGGGTAATAGCTACGTATGTTGAAAAAATGAAGATATTAGACTATTTTATGATTGCAAATGGTAAAGAATGTGATTAAAGGCTCTTTTCCTATGTCAAAAGTTTTAGTATTCGAGGGTAATAGCTACGTATGATGAAAAAATGAAGATATTAGACTATTTTATGATTGCACATGGTAAAGAATGTGATTAAAGGCTCTTTTCCTATGTCAAAAGTTTTAGTTTTCGAGGGTAATAGCTAAGTATGTTGAAAAAATGAAGATATTAGACTATTTTATGATTGCACATGGTAAAGAATGTGATTAAAGGCTCTTTTCCTATTTCAAAAATTTTTTTTTCGAGGGTAATAGCTACGTATGTTGAAAAAATGAAGATATTAGACTATTTTATGATTGCAAATGGTAAAGAATGTGATTAAAGGCTCTTTTCCTATTTCAAAAATTTTATTTTTCGAGGGTAATAGCTACGTATGTTGAAAAAATGAAGATATTATACTATTTTATGATTGCAAATGGTAAAGAATGTGATTAAAGGCTCTTTTCCTATTTCAAAAATTTAGTTTTCGAGGGTAATAGCGACGTATGTTGAAAAAAATGAAGATATTAGACTATGAAGATATTAGCCTTTAATCACATTCTTTACCATGTGCAATCATAAAATTGTCTAATAAAATTGTCTAATATCTTCATTTTTCCACAGACATAGCTATTACCCTCGAAAACTAAATCTTTTGAAATAGGAAAAGAGCCTTTAATCACATTCTTTACCATTTGCAATCATAAAATAGTATAATATCTTCATTTTTCCACAGACATAGCTATTACCCTCGAAAACTAAATCTTTTGAAATAGGAAAAGAGCCTTTAATCACATTCTTTACCATTTGCAATCATAAAATAGTATAATATCTTCATTTTTTCAACATACGTAGCTATTACCCTCGAAAAATAAAATTTTTGAAATAGGAAAAGAGCCTTTAATCACATTCTTTACCATGTGCAATCATAAAATAGTCTAATATCTTCATTTTTTCAACATACTTAGCTATTACCCTCGAAAAATCATAAAATAGTATAATATCTTCATTTTTCCACAGACATAGCTATTACCCTCGAAAACTAAATCTTTTGAAATAGGAAAAGAGCCTTTAAAGATATTAGACAATTTTATTAGACAATTTTATGATTGCACATGGTAAAGAATGTGATTAAAGGCTCTTTTCCTATTTCAAAAGTTTTAGTTTTCGAGGGTAATAGCTATGTCTGTGGAAAAAATGAAGATATTAGACTATTTTATGATTGCAAATGGTAAAGAATGTGATTGAAGGCTCTTTTCCTATTTCAAAAGTTTTAGTTTTCGAGGGTAATAGCTACGTATGTTGAAAAAATGAAGATATTAGACTATTTTATGATTACAAATGGTAAAGAATGTGATTAAAGGCTCTTTTCCTATGTCAAAAGTTTTAGTTTTCGAGGGTAATACCTACGTATGATGAAAAATTGAAGATATTAGACTATTTTATGATTGCACATGGTAAAGAATGTGATTAAAGGCTCTTTTCCTATGTCAAAAGTTTTAGTTTTCGAGGGTAATAGCTAAGTATATTGAAAAAATGAAGATATTAGACTATTTTATGATTGCACATGGTAAAGAATGTGATTAAAGGCTCTTTTCCTATTTCCAAAATTTTATTTTTCGAGGGTAATAGCTACGTATGTTGAAAAAATGAAGATATTAGACTATTTTATGATTGCAAATGGTAAAGAATGTGATTAAAGGCTCTTTTCCTATTTCAAAAGTTTTAGTTTTCGAGGGTAATAGCTACGTATGTTGAAAAAATGAAGATATTAGACTATTTTATGATTGCAAATGGTAAAGAATGTGATTAAAGGCTCTTTTCCTATTTCAAAAGTTTTAGTTTTCGAGGGTAATAGCGACGTATGTTGAAAAAATGAAGATATTAGACTATTTTATGATTGCAAATGGTAAAGAATGTGATTAAAGGCTCTTTTCCTATGTCAAAAGTTTTAGTTTCGAGGGTAATAGCTACGTATGTTGAAAAAATGAAGATATTAGACTATTTTATGATTGCAAATGGTAAAGAATATGATTAAAGGCTCTTTTCCTATTTCAAAAGTTTTAGTTTTCGAGGGTAATAGCTATGTATGTTGAAAAAATGAAGATATTAGACTATTTTACGATTGCAAATGGTAAAGAATGTGATTAAAGGCTCTTTTCCTATGTCAAAAATTTTAGTTTTCGAGGGTAATAGCTAAGTATGTTGAAAAAATGAAGATATTAGACTATTTTATGATTGCAAATGGTAAAGAATGTAAATAAAGGCTCTTTTCCTATGTCAAAAGTTTTAGTTTTCGAGGGTAATAGCTACGTATGTTGAAAAAATGAAGATATTAGACTATTTTATGATTGCAATGGTAAAGAATGTGATTAAAGGCTCTTTTCCTATTTCAAAAGTTTTAGTTTTCGAGGGTAATCGCTACGTATGTTGAAAAAATAAAGATATTAGACTATTTTATGATTGCAAATGGTAAAGAATGTGATTAAAGGCTCTTTTCCTATGTCACAAGTTTTAGTTTTCGAGGGTAATAGCTACGTATGTTGAAAAAATGAAGATATTAGACTATTTTATGATTGCAAATGGTAAAGAATGTGATTAAAGGCTCTTTTCCTATTTCAAAAGTTTTAGTTTTCGAGGGTAATAGCTACGTATGTTGAAAAAATGAAGATATTAGACTATTTTATGATTGCAAATGGTAAAGAATGTGATTAAAGGCTCTTTTCCTATTTCAAAAGTTTTAGTTTTCGAGGGTAATAGCGACGTATGTTGAAAAAATGAAGATATTAGACTATTTTATGATTGCAAATGGTAAAGAATGTGATTAAAGGCTCTTTTCCTATGTCAAAAGTTTTAGTTTCGAGGGTAATAGCTACGTATGTTGAAAAAATGAAGATATTAGACTATTTTATGATTGCAAATGGTAAAGAATATGATTAAAGGCTCTTTTCCTATTTCAAAAGTTTTAGTTTTCGAGGGTAATAGCTATGTATGTTGAAAAAATGAAGATATTAGACTATTTTACGATTGCAAATGGTAAAGAATGTGATTAAAGGCTCTTTTCCTATGTCAAAAATTTTAGTTTTCGAGGTAATAGCTAAGTATGTTGAAAAAATGAAGATATTAGACTATTTTATGATTGCAAATGGTAAAGAATATAAATAAAGGCTCTTTTCCTATGTCAAAAGTTTTAGTTTTCGAGGGTAATAGCTACGTATGTTGAAAAAATGAAGATATTAGACTATTTTATGATTGCAATGGTAAAGAATGTGATTAAAGGCTCTTTTCCTATTTCAAAAGTTTTAGTTTTCGAGGGTAATCGCTACGTATGTTGAAAAAATAAAGATATTAGACTATTTTATGATTGCAAATGGTAAAGAATGTGATTAAAGGCTCTTTTCCTATGTCACAAGTTTTAGTTTTCGAGGGTAATAGCTACGTATGTTGAAAAAATGAAGATATTAGACTATTTTATGATTGCAAATGGTAAAGAATGTGATTAAAGGCTCTTTTCCTATGTCAAAAGTTTTAGTTTCGAGGGTAATAGCTACGTATGTTGAAAAAATGAAGATATTAGACTATTTTATGATTGCAAATGGTAAAGAATGTGATTAAAGGCTCTTTTCCTATTTCAAAAGTTTTAGTTTTCGAGGGTAATAGCTTTGTCTGTGGAAAAAATGAAGATATTAGACTATTTTATGATTGCACATGGTAAAGAATGTGATTAAAGGCTCTTTTCCTATTTCAAAAGTTTTAGTTTTCGAGGGTAATAGCTATGTATGTTGAAAAAATGAAGATATTAGACTATTTTATGATTGCAAATGGTAAAGAATGTGATTAAAGGCTCTTTTCCTATTTCAAAAGTTTTAGTTTTCGAGGGTAATAGCTTTGTCTGTGGAAAAAATGAAGATATTAGACAATTTTATGATTGCACATGGTAAAGAATGTGATTAAAGGCTCTTTTCCTATTTCAAAAGTTTTAGTTTTCGAGGGTAATAGCTATGTCTGTGGAAAAAATGAAGATATTAGACTATTTTATGATTGCAAATGGTAAAGAATGTGATTAAAGGCTCTTTTCCTATTTCAAAAGTTTTAGTTTTCGAGGGTAATAGCTACGTATGTTGAAAAAATGAAGATATTAGACTATTTTATGATTGCAAATGGTAAAGAATGTGATTAAAGGCTCTTTTCCTATGTCAAAAGTTTTAGTATTCGAGGGTAATAGCTACGTATGATGAAAAAATGAAGATATTAGACTATTTTATGATTGCACATGGTAAAGAATGTGATTAAAGGCTCTTTTCCTATGTCAAAAGTTTTAGTTTTCGAGGGTAATAGCTAAGTATGTTGAAAAAATGAAGATATTAGACTATTTTATGATTGCACATGGTAAAGAATGTGATTAAAGGCTCTTTTCCTATTTCAAAAATTTTTTTTTCGAGGGTAATAGCTACGTATGTTGAAAAAATGAAGATATTAGACTATTTTATGATTGCAAATGGTAAAGAATGTGATTAAAGGCTCTTTTCCTATTTCAAAAGTTTTAGTTTTCGAGGGTAATAGCTAGGTATGTTGAAAAAATGAAGATATTAGACTATTTTATGATTGCAAATGGTAAAGAATGTGATTAAAGGCTCTTTTCCTATTTCAAAAATTTAGTTTTCGAGGGTAATAGCGACGTATGTTGAAAAAAATGAAGATATTAGACTATTTTATGATTGCAAATGGTAAAGAATGTGATTAAAGGCTCTTTTCCTATGTCAAAAGTTTTAGTTTCAAGGGTAATAGCTACGTATGTTGAAAAAATGAAGATATTAGACTATTTTATGATTGCAAATGGTAAAGAATATGATTAAAGGCTCTTTTCCTCTTTCAAAAGTTTTAGTTTTCGAGGGTAATAGCTATGTATGTTGAAAAAATGAAGATATTAGACTATTTTACGATTGCAAATGGTAAAGAATGTGATTAAAGGCTCTTTTCCTATGTCAAAAGTTTTAGTTTTCGAGGGTAATAGCTACGTATGTTGAAAAAATGAAGATATTAGACTATTTTATGATTGCAAATGGTAAAGAATGTGATTAAAGGCTCTTTTCCTATTTCAAAAGTTTTAGTTTTCGAGGGTAATAGCGACGTATGTTGAAAAAAATGAAGATATTAGACTATTTTATGATTGCAAATGGTAAAGAATGTGATTAAAGGCTCTTTTCCTATGTCAAAAGTTTTAGTTTCAAGGGTAATAGCTACGTATCTTGAAAAAATGAAGATATTAGACTATTTTATGATTGCAAATGGTAAAGAATATGATTAAAGGCTCTTTTCCTCTTTCAAAAGTTTTAGTTTTCGAGGGTAATAGCTATGTATGTTGAAAAAATGAAGATATTAGACTATTTTACGATTGCAAATGGTAAAGAATGTGATTAAAGGCTCTTTTCCTATGTCAAAAGTTTAGTTTTCGAGGGTAATAGCTACTTTGTCTGTGGAAAAAATGAAGATATTAGACTATTTTATGATTGCACATGGTAAAGAATGTGATGAAAGGCTCTTTTCCTATTTCAAAAGTTTTAGTTTTCGAGGGTAATAGCTATGTATGTTGAAAAAATGAAGATATTAGACTATTTTATGATTGCAAATGGTAAAGAATGTGATTAAAGGCTCTTTTCCTATTTCAAAAGTTTTAGTTTTCGAGGGTAATAGCTTTGTCTGTGGAAAAAATGAAGATATTAGACAATTTTATGATTGCACATGGTAAAGAATGTGATTAAAGGCTCTTTTCCTATTTCAAAAGTTTTAGTTTTCGAGGGTAATAGCTATGTCTGTGGAAAAAATGAAGATATTAGACTATTTTATGATTGCAAATGGTAAAGAATGTGATTAAAGGCTCTTTTCCTATTTCAAAAGTTTTAGTTTTCGAGGGTAATAGCTACGTATGTTGAAAAAATGAAGATATTAGACTATTTTATGATTGCAAATGGTAAAGAATGTGATTAAAGGCTCTTTTCCTATGTCAAAAGTTTTAGTATTCGAGGGTAATAGCTACGTATGATGAAAAAATGAAGATATTAGACTATTTTATGATTGCACATGGTAAAGAATGTGATTAAAGGCTCTTTTCCTATGTCAAAAGTTTTAGTTTTCGAGGGTAATAGCTAAGTATGTTGAGTTTTAGTTTTCGAGGGTAATAGCTACGTATGTTGAAAAAATGAAGATATTAGACTATTTTATGATTGCAAATGGTAAAGAATGTGATTAAAGGCTCTTTTCCTATTTCAAAAGTTTTAGTTTTCGAGGGTAATAGCGACGTATGTTGAAAAAAATGAAGATATTAGACTATTTTATGATTGCAAATGGTAAAGAATGTGATTAAAGGCTCTTTTCCTATGTCAAAAGTTTTAGTTTCAAGGGTAATAGCTACGTATCTTGAAAAAATGAAGATATTAGACTATTTTATGATTGCAAATGGTAAAGAATATGATTAAAGGCTCTTTTCCTCTTTCAAAAGTTTTAGTTTTCGAGGGTAATAGCTATGTATGTTGAAAAAATGAAGATATTAGACTATTTTACGATTGCAAATGGTAAAGAATGTGATTAAAGGCTCTTTTCCTATGTCAAAAGTTTAGTTTTCGAGGGTAATAGCTTTGTCTGTGGAAAAAATGAAGATATTAGACAATTTTATGATTGCACATGGTAAAGAATGTGATTAAAGGCTCTTTTGCTATTTCAAAAGTTTTAGTTTTCGAGGGTAATAGCTACGTATGTTGAAAAAATGAAGATATTAGACTATTTTATGATTGCAAATGGTAAAGAATGTGATTAAAGGCTCTTTTCCTATTTCAAAAGTTTTAGTTTTCGAGGGTAATAGCTACGTATGTTGAAAAAATAAAGATATTAGACTATTTTATGATTGCACATGGTAAAGAATGTGATTAAAGGCTCTTTTCCTATTTCAAAAATTTTATTTTTCGAGGGTAATAGCTACGTATGTTGAAAAAATGAAGATATTAGACTATTTTATGATTGCAAATGGTAAAGAATGTGATTAAAGGCTCTTTTCCTATTTCAAAAGTTTTAGTTTTCGAGGGTAATAGCTACGTATGTTGAAAAAATGAAGATATTAGACTATTTTATGATTGCAAATGGTAAAGAATGTGATATAAAGGCTCTTTTCCTATTTCAAAAGTTTTAGTTTTCGAGGGTAATAGCGACGTATGTTGAAAAAATGAAGATATTAGACTATTTTATGATTGCAAATGGTAAAGAATGTGATTAAAGGCTCTTTTCCTATGTCAAAAGTTTTAGTTTTCGAGGGTAATAGCTACGTATGTTGAAAAAATGAAGATATTAGACTATTTTATGATTGCAATGGTAAAGAATGTGATTAAAGGCTCTTTTCCTATTTCAAAAGTTTTAGTTTTCGAGGGTAATAGCTACGTATGTTGAAAAAATAAAGATATTAGACTATTTTATGATTGCAAATGGTAAAAAATGTGATTAAAGGCTCTTTTCCTATGTCACAAGTTTTAGTTTTCGAGGGTAATAGCTACGTATGTTGAAAAAATGAAGATATTAGACTATTTTATGATTGCAAATGGTAAAGAATGTGATTAAAGGCTCTTTTCCTATGTCAAAAGTTTTAGTTTCGAGGGTAATAGCTACGTATGTTGAAAAAATGAAGATATTAGACTATTTTATGATTGCAAATGGTAAAGAATGTGATTAAAGGCTCTTTTCCTATTTCAAAAGTTTTACTTTTCGAGGGTAATAGCTTTGTCTGTGGAAAAAATGAAGATATTAGACTATTTTATGATTGCACATGGTAAAGAATGTGATGAAAGGCTCTTTTCCTATTTCAAAAGTTTTAGTTTTCGAGGGTAATAGCTATGTATGTTGAAAAAATGAAGATATTAGACTATTTTATGATTGCAAATGGTAAAGAATGTGATTAAAGGCTCTTTTCCTATGTCAAAAGTTTTAGTTTTCGAGGGTAATAGCTACGTATGTTGAAAAAATGAAGATATTAGACTATTTTATGATTGCAAATGGTAAAGAATGTGATTAAAGGCTCTTTTCCTATT
>NW_027067208.1:0-14906 GCF_032884065.1 Artemia franciscana | reverse complement strand
CCTCTGTCTTGTTATTCAAATTATTACTGGGCTTTTTTTAGCGATGCATTACACAGCGAGAGTGGACCTAGCTTTCTCTAGAGTGGCCCATATTTGCCGAGATGTCAACTACGGCTGACTGCTCCGAACTGTACACGCCAATGGTGCCTCTTTTTTCTTTATTTGCATTTATTTTCATATTGGCCGAGGGATGTATTATGGTTCTTTTCATTATTTCGAGACATGAATGACTGGAATTGCTCTTTTGTTTCTTGTAATGGCCGCTGCTTTTTTAGGGTATGTTCTCCCGTGAGGTCAAATGTCCTTTTGGGGGGCGACTGTAATTACAAACTTAGTATCTGCCGTACCTTATATTGGTAATGATGTAGTACAATGGTTATGAGGGGGATTTGCTGTTGATAATCCCACTCTGACGCGATTTTTCACTTTTCATTTCTTAATCCCCTTTCTGGTGGCCGGTCTGACAATAATTCATCTTTTATTCCTTCATCAAAGAGGTTCAAATAACCCCCTTGGAATTAACGCTAACTTAGACAAGTTACCGTTCCACCCTTATTTTACCATTAAGGATACCGTGGGATTTATAGTCCTTATCTTTTTTCTTGTGACTCTCTCCTTAACTAGACCCTATCTTCTAGGGGATCCAGATAATTTCATTCCTGCTAACCCATTGGTTACCCCGGCTCATATTCAACCGGAATGATATTTTCTGTTTGCGTACGCTATTTTGCGATCTATTCCTAATAAGCTAGGAGGGGTAATCGCCCTTGTTTCTTCTATTCTTATTCTTGTGTCCCTTCCCTTCACATTTAAGCCTAAGTTTCGAGGTCTTGAGTTTTATTCTGCGGCCCAGCCTTTGTTTTGATCCTGAGTATCAGTCTTTTTACTTCTAACATGAATTGGAGCACGACCTGTAGAAGACCCCTATATTTTTCTAGGACAGATTCTTACATGTGCTTACTTCTCATATTTTGTGTTTGCTCCGATTGTTATTAATTTAAATGACAAAATTGTCTAATTAGACCCCTTGGCCGATTAAAGCATCTGTTTTGAAAGCAGAATAAGGTTGATTATACGACCAGGGGTCTTTATTTTTAACCCCCTTGAGAAAGGCTTCAGTAAAAACACAGGAATATTAAAGATGTGGGCAAAAGACTTTTCCAGCATAAATGTATTAGGTTATCATAACGATAGCGGGGATAAGAGCCGCGTCTCCAGAGATAGGAGTACACCACTAAGCAAAATATAAAGAAGCTTATAGACCCGAATACTACACTAAATAGTAGAGATATAAAAAGAATGCTGGCGTATTCTGATAATATAATTAGAGCGAAACCGACTCCTATATATTCTGTATTGAACCCCGACACTAACTCGGATTCACCCTCAGCTAGATCGAAGGGTGTTCGATTAGTCTCTGCCAGAATTGTGATAAATCAGCACAATCCTAGAGGAAGACATAAGTATAAAGGTCACCCTACGTAAGAAGATTTGACTAGGTACCCTTCTAGATCGAGCTTTTTAAATAACATTAAAGGAGAAAGGATAATAATAATCAAAGATACCTCGTAGGAGATGGTCTGTGCCCCTGCCCGAATTCTTCCTAGCAAAGAATACTTAGAGTTAGAGGACCAACCTGCAACCATAATTCTGTATACTCTCACTCTCATTGCACAGATGACTAATAGGAATGATAGGCTGAGTTTTACACCGTAAGAAATAAATGGGACTAGAGTTCATAAGAAAAAGGAAAGGAATAAACTGAACACAGGAGCAACGAGATACGGTATGAAATTAGAGATAAGAGGAAGTGACACTTCCTTACAAAATAGTTTGATCCCATCAGAAAAAGGCTGTAGGATCCCAAGGAAACCGACTTTATTTGGGCCCTTACGCAACTGAATGTAACCCAAAATCTTTCGTTCTAATAGTGTTAGAAAAGCAACTGAAACTAAAACCATAACTACTTGTAAAAAAATAAAATAGATCATTTAAGCTAGTGCTATCAACTAAGGTCCCCTTATAAATAGATCCTAAATCTAACGCATTTATCTGCCAAGCTGACATAAAATCTCAAGAGGTCCTTTCGTACTATCATGAGTGGATTTGCCTTGGGGGTAGAAACTAACCTGGCTTACGCCGGTCTGAACTCAGATCACGTAGGGGTTTAACAGTCGAACAGACTGCCTCTCTAGGCTGCTGCACCGAGTAGGGTCCCTGAACCAACATCGAGGTCGCAAACTCTTTTGTCGATTTGAACTCTCAAAAAGAATTACGCTGTTATCCCTAAGGTAACTTGGTCTTTATTCATCTAAGGATCAATGGTCATTTATTGATGTGCTTATGTTGTAAGTGTTTATTCTGTTCTTACCGTCGCCCCAACCGAACATTACTTTACTCTGTCTAATTACCTACCGCAAGACAAAAGAATTAAATGTAAAGATCTATAGGGTCTTATCGCCCTCCAAGTACATTTAAGCTTTTTCACTTAAAGATTAACTTCAATTTAATCGAAGAGACAGACCATCTCTCGTCAAACCATTCATTCCAGCCTCAAATCAAAAGGCTAATGATTATGCTACCTTCGCATGGTCAGTATACCATGGCCCTTTAATTCATCAGTGGGCAGGCTCGACCTCCCAAAGTTAGGAGGCGATGTCTTTGTTAAACAGGCGGAGATGAGTTTTGCCGAATTCCTTTGGGATTTTATGAGGAACATTATGTTAAGTGCATTTATAGTTCTACTAATTCTATCATTGTGATTGCTAGATTTATGTAATTAGCATCGGCTAGTCTGAATTAATTATTTTGAAATTATCATTTTAGTAACAATGGTTATTAAACCGAGGCAACTTTTAAGCCTAATCATGTTTTTCTTGATATTATAATATAATTTTTTCTAGAGCTCGTCCCCTAGAAAATCTTCCTTGCGGAGTACCCTAAAGGAGTATTCTGCCAACCAGATATAAAGGTACGAAATATTTTTCACAACGATATTAGTCTTGAAGAGATTTATGAAACAATCATCTTTGACCAATATAAATCACCTTGTTTCGGGATTCGGCAATAAAGATAGAAATTTAATAAACCCTGATACAAAAGGTACAAACAATAACTTCTTTGTAATTAGTGGACTTTCCTTTTCAGTACTTAGACCTTGAATAAATTCAATTCTTTTACTAATATAATATTGTTTTAAATAAATTTGTAAATAAAGATTTAGAGAGCACTCTCAAGAGTATCTTTTTAGTGTAAGCAAAATGTTTATTCAAACTCCCTCCCTCTTTCAAGATACACCTTCCGGTATACCTACTTTGTTACGACTTATCTCTTCGGACAAGAGAGCGACGGGCGATGTGTACATTTCTCAGAGCCTCCTTCAGGTTGATAAGCCTTACTTCTAAATCCACCTTCTTCTCCATGGTAACATAGAGGTTCCGTGTAAGTTCTTATTATAACCCACCCTCTCCCGAACATAAGCTACACCTTGATCTGATTTTTTGGCCTAGGCAATTAAGAGCAGTTATTTATTTAATCCCCTGAACGACGGTATATAAGCTGTTTCACAAGAACGGGTTAGTTGTCTCGTGGGTTGTCGTTTACGGGGCAGGTTCCTCTAGTAAGTTTAGAAACCGCCAAATTCTTTAGGTTTAAATAATACTACCCAGGTTAATTGGAGATGGACTAATAGGGTATCTAATCCTAGTTGTTTGGCCATCTAAAGAGTGCTTTATTCAAACAAATGGAGAATAAATACAGATTTCACCCTTATTGATCTAAAATATACTTGTCCCAAAGCTCCTCTGTTCACCTAAAATATTTGCTCTAGGGCCTTGTAGGATAGAGGTAGCCCGAGGAAGGGCTCATAAACATGAAATTCCTATTTAAAACTAAGAAAGACAAGACAATTGTAGGTACCACCCATATGAATGACGTTAAATCCACAGCAAATTTCTCGTTAGCTCTTAGCGAAGACACATAAATAAACATTACCAGAATCCCCCCTAGAAAGATCAAAAAGAGAATTAGTGAAATCCACAGAGAAACATTTTTAAGCATAACACAAATCAATAAAGTTTGAACGAACAACGAGAGTGTAAAAGCAAGAGGATGATTCATTAGAAGTATAAATATGGAAATAACAACGATAGATCCTAGGACGTCAAAAGGTAGTTTAATAAAAATATTAACTTTGGAAGTTAAAGATGTTAATAACTCTTTTGAAGACCGAGAGATTCCTCTAAATTCGGTTTACAAGACCGACATTATTTTTTAATTACTCAGTCAATCATAATAATTTATTTATCACTTTCTCTAGGACTACTAATTTTCTCTTCAAGAAACAAGCATCTTCTAGTAACTCTATTGAGATTAGAATTTCTCATTCTTTTATTGTTCAGACTATTGGTATATTCAAACTATATGAGAATAATTAACGCATTCATCTTTCTTAGAGTCACAGTTTGTGAAGGAGCTCTAGGACTATCAGTATTGGTATCTTTAGTACGTTCGTCAGGATCAGATCAAGTACAGTTCCTAAATGAATAAGTGGTTCTTTACCTCAAGTCTAATATATTTAATATTAATATACAAGTTAATATCAGAATTTCATCTAGAGTGGGGAGTTACTCTTTTAACATTGACTTCAGGAATTTTCTTTTTAATAGTTATTAGATTAAAGCCAAGTTGGCCATTAAGCTATAGAATTATCCTCGTGAGCTTGTTTGTCCTCCTGTGACTCACTTTTACTACGCAGTCATTCATCTTATTCTACGTCTTCTTTGAGTGTTCTCTAATTCCCACAATCATTTTAATCCTCGGGTGAGGTTACCAGCCAGAGCGTCTACCCGCTTCCTATTATTTCTTATTCTATACTCTATTATCCTCTCTACCTCTACTCTTTATCATTATCGCTCACACGAGTATTTATTCGTCATCCTTCTTGCAATTTTGGGGCAATTTCATAGACAAGATAATCTTCTTGCTAGCCATCCTTTCTTTTCTAGTGAAACTCCCAGTTTATTTTGCACACATTT
This sequence comes from Artemia franciscana, assembly GCF_032884065.1. Classification (NCBI taxonomy): domain Eukaryota; kingdom Metazoa; phylum Arthropoda; class Branchiopoda; order Anostraca; family Artemiidae; genus Artemia; species Artemia franciscana. The sequence goes on along the minus strand of NW_027067208.1, from coordinate 9,870 downwards.
GATTACCTAAGGCTCACGTAGAGGCTCCAGTAACCGGGTCTATAGTATTAGCCGCTATTCTCCTCAAGCTAGGGGGTTACGGCCTCTATCTAGTACAGGTACTAAATATTTATAGATGACCGCGGATGCTGGCACAAAATGGTCCCCCTATCTTTTCATTCGCTATACCTAAGAAGTAGGCAGTAATGTCAATCACTGCACTTCTAACCTATAATGATATCTTGCATATGACTCGTAGAAAGAGTAAATAGACTAGCTAGAATCAAACTTTTACTGCTAGATGCTGGGGTGAGAAAGACTAAATAGAGTATAAAAATGATATTGTAACGGAAAATAATAATGGCGGACAAAGAAGTAAGATGAGAATTATTTACTAATTTGAGTGTGTTTAAGAATGGAGTATGTGAGTGCAAGTAATGGAAGATCAGATCTACAAGGTCATTGAAAGCAATCACCCCGGCAAACGACCGAAACCCATTATCTAGCCGCCGTGAAAAGTGAAATATCTCCTCGATAACCTTATTTGAATGTAGAAAATACTCTAGACGTTGCTGCAGATGTCTGGAATAAAAAATAAATAGTGTGGATGACTGACACGATAGAGACATTATATAATTTAGAGTGACTACTTGTTTGGTTATTAGATCTTGTCTGTCTAGATGATTACCCCATTAAGATACGATAAGTGAAAATGACTATGAATGATGAAATTAGCAGAATTGAACTTTTATTGGCTACGTGTAAATGTGAGTGAAAATTAAAATTTATTTAAATACTTGCATTTACATATTTACAATGGTGATGATGATAAAAAAAAATAAAAAGGTTAAATAGGGAATTAACCCGCCCCTAAATGCCTGAAATTACCATATAAATGATACTTAGTTACATGACCTCACACAACAAACAACTAAAGTTAACGGCCATTTAAAAAGATGGATGGTGGAATATAACACATGATAACGTAATTTATGAAATGTAGATTGGTAAAATGATATGTTTAAATACGTAGGCTACCTCTAAGACAAGCCCCCCCCCCTCAGACATGTAGGCATAGACCTACATGTCTGAGGAGGGGCCTTGTTAAAGAGTCAAGCCTACGTACATACACATAATTAAATGTTATTTATATAGCGTTCTGTATAGTACATTCACCGCTCTTTTATTAGTATAATAAAAGAGATGTGAATGTACGTTATTTATATCGTTTATATGGTATTAAATTTTATTTTAAACCCTCTTAGGAGGATTTCTTTAATAACAAAGAGATATTGGTTTATATTTATCCTGGAAGATTTAGTGTTCCAGGATAAATAAAATCATTATCTCATTTAATACAACCCTCTTAAGAGGGTTTAAAAATTTAATAGAGTTATAAACTTATTTGTAGTATTTTTTGTCCTAACACTAAGTGTTAGGACAAGGAAAAAATACTACGGATAAGTTTATATCTAATTAAATGTACTCATAATAAAATATTATTTGTCTTATTTTATATCATTACAATGACGTTCTATATAGGTGAAATTGTTTCAAATTGAAAATTGAAAAACCCGTAAAATCGTTAAAAATCAGCTTAAAGTTTGCGTTTAGGGAATTTTGTGACCCCGTTTTACACGTTTAATGCCGAGATTCTCGATATTTACCTCAAAAACAGCCTTTTCAGAATAGTGCCTTCAATCCTGTAAAAAGGCAAATTGCACCGACTCAAATTTTTCTTCAGAAAGTGTAAAATAAATAATTTTATTCTATTTCAGCGGGGAGGCGGTAAGAGCAATCTGGATTGTCCCCCTACAGGGGATGACCCAATATAGGTTGGTCTCCCCAACAAATTAGGAGACCGATAGTTTTATATTTTTTGAGAGAAAATCAATAATCTAATCCTACTCCTAGTGTGGGGTATAAACATGATCGTTAATTAGAGAAGGAGTTGAATGTTTGATAGCAGTCTGATATTATCTACTGTTAAAAAGGATAGAGTTATTTTATTTGAATTAACCTAAGAGAAGAACTCCCTCCCTCGTTACGCTTCAGTTTGAAGCATAAACTCGGGGGGGGGGGGTTCTTCTCTCCTAGGGGTGTTAAAGAGTAAGCTAAATTAAGCTACTGGGCTCATACCCCAATGATAGAGTAATCTCTCTTTAAATGATTAAGTGATTATGCCTATTTTTTTCTTATATTCTTATAGTGTCCTCCCACTCTTGGTTAGGCTTGTGGCTTAGAATAGAAATAAATTCTTTAAGCTTTATCCCTATCATAATTGAAGAAAGAAAAGAAAATAGATTAAAATATTTTTTAATTCAGTCAGTAGCCTCAGTTATCTTTTTAGCGAGTATTCTGAATCAATCCTTTTCATTCTTAATTCCTTTTGCCCTATTAATTAAGATTGGTGCGGCCCCGTTCCATATATGATTAGTAAGTATTTCTAAATCTATATCATGAAAGGTTTTATCCCTTTTAATAACTTTTCAGAAAATTGGCCCTCTTCTTGGACTGGCTATACTACAATTCACAAATTCTTTTTTCATTTTTATTAGAGCGTTTATTGGTGGATTAGGTGGGATTAACCAATCCAACCTTCGCCTGATTATAGCGTTTTCTTCCATTAGACATTTATCTTGACTAATAGTTAATATAAGTAGATTTTTCTTGATATTAGTTTATTATATGACTTACTTGGCTATTCTATATTTTGTGGTAATTTTATTACAGCAAAGGGGTACGTACTCCCTCGCCCAAATGAATAGTAATGCTAGATTAATTTATAAAGCTTCGGTCTCATTTAATCTTCTCTCTTTAGCCGGGTTGCCCCCATTCCTGGGATTTTTTATTAAATGGATATCTCTGGAAATAAATATTTTATCCCCCCTTCTTGTGTTAGCCCTTGTTGTGTCTTCATGTTTCTCAGTCTATTTTTATTTTAAGATTGCTATGAGATCTCTTTTATTTCCCTCAGAGGTAAAGTCTAAGAAAATAGAGATCCCGGGTATTCTATCAATAGGGTTTAATATTTTTCTTCCTCTATTCTTTTTGTAAAGCTTTAAGTTAATTAAACTACCAGCCTTCAAAGCTGGAAATAAGATGTTCTTAAGCTTTAATAATTTACTTTAATATAGATGAGGGTATTATCTACATAATTACAGTATCAACGTAATCCTTTTTATCAGGCACCTCATCTCTTCTTATTATATATGAAATGTAAATTTCTCTTTAAGAATCAAAATCTTACGTGCACAGAACACTTATATACACATTACCCTGCTTACAATAAAATAATTTTTAATTAATTAGGCCCGGGTTAGAAACAACTCAAGATTTGCAATCTTGTATTTTTTTTAAACTACTGAGCCATAAGTTAACCATAGTAAAGGGAATAATCCTTAACTAAATTTACAATTTAGCACCTATAATCGGCCACTTTACTTATGCAACGTTGATTTTATTCTACAAATCACAAGGATATTGGAACTTTATACTTTATTTTTGGGGCTTGAGCAGGTATAGTCGGGACTTCTTTAAGAATGCTCATTCGAGCAGAGTTGGGTCAACCAGGTTCCCTGATTGGCGATGAACAAGTATATAATGTTATTGTGACAGCTCATGCATTTATTATAATTTTTTTCATGGTTATACCAATCTTGATTGGGGGATTTGGTAACTGGCTAGTACCCATTATATTAGGGGCCCCGGATATAGCATTCCCCCGGTTAAATAATTTAAGATTTTGAATACTCCCACCATCCTTGACTCTTCTCTTGGCCAGATCTATAGTTGAGAGAGGTGCAGGAACTGGATGAACAGTTTATCCCCCCCTATCCTCAGCCATTGCTCATGCCGGACCTTCTGTAGATTTAGCTATTTTCTCGCTTCATTTAGCTGGAGTTTCCTCTATCTTAGGGGCTGTGAATTTTATTACTACTATCATTAATATACGACCTCAGTCAATATCTATTGACCGTATACCTCTCTTCGTTTGAGCAGTGGGAATCACCGCCGTTCTTCTCCTTTTATCACTTCCAGTCCTAGCGGGGGCTATTACCATACTGTTAACTGATCGTAACTTAAATACTTCTTTCTTCGACCCCGCAGGTGGTGGGGATCCCATCCTTTATCAACATTTATTTTGATTTTTTGGCCATCCTGAAGTGTATATTTTAATTTTACCTGGATTCGGGATAGTGTCCCACATTATTAGCCAAGAAAGAGGTAAGAAGGAAGCATTTGGTACATTAGGTATGATTTATGCTATACTTGCAATTGGTATTCTTGGTTTTGTTGTCTGGGCTCATCATATATTTACTGTGGGAATGGACGTGGACACTCGAGCTTATTTTACTGCTGCAACTATGATTCTTGCAATTCCTACGGGAATTAAGATTTTTAGATGAATCGGAACTTTACACGGGACACGACTTACTATAACTCCATCTATGTTGTGGGCCCTAGGATTTGTATTTTTGTTTACTGTGGGGGGGCTTACAGGAGTTGTCCTGTCGAACTCTAGAATTAATATTGTTCTCCATGATACTTATTATGTAGTTGCCCATTTCCACTATGTTTTATCAATGGGTGCTGTCTTTGCTATCATAGCAGGATTTGTACATTGATTTCCTCTAATGACTGGATTAAGAATGAATCAGTTTCTTCTTAAGGTACATTTCTTTATTATATTTTTAGGAGTAAACTTAACTTTTTTCCCTCAACATTTCTTAGGTCTCGCTGGAATACCACGTCGTTACGCAGATTATCCAGATACATATGCTTCATGAAATGTAATTTCTTCATTAGGGAGAGTTATATCTATAATTGCTACATTAATATTTATTTTTTGTATTTGAGAGGCCATGATCGCTAAACGAATTAATATTTTTTCACTTAATTTAAGATCAAGTGTGGAATGAAATCATCCCCATCCGCCTGCTGATCACTCCTATGAAGAAATTACTATGATCTCTACATTTTAAAGTGGCAGAAACATATATGCATTGGATTTAAGCTCCAAAGATGGGTACCCCCTTTAAAAGTGTCTCAATGATTCCAACTAGGTTTACAAAATGGGAACTCACCTCTCATAGAACAACTTATTTTTTTCCATGACCATGCTTTACTAGTGGTAATCTTAATTACTTCTCTTGTAGGCTTTTTCTTAGCTGCATTGTTTTCTAATAAATTTCTCCATCGTTATCTACTTGACGGCCAGGCAATCGAGACGGTTTGAACCATTATTCCTGCTATTGTTTTAGTAGCTATTGCCCTTCCTTCTATCCGTCTTCTCTATTTAATTGATGAAATTCATAACCCTGCCTTGACTATTAAAGTAACGGGGCATCAGTGATACTGATCCTATGAATACTCTGATTTTGACGATGTTCAATTTGATTCGTACATGATCCCTTCAAATGAACTTTCTACCGGTATATATCGTTTACTTGATGTGGACAATCGTATGCCAGTGCCCTATAATCAAGCTATCCGTCTGATAATTACTTCAGATGACGTTCTACACTCATGAGCTGTGCCATCTCTAGGTATTAAGATGGATGCAGTCCCAGGCCGGCTTAATCAGTCCAGACTTCTAGTGAATATACCCGGAGTATTTTATGGACAATGTTCCGAAATTTGTGGATCTGGACATAGTTTTATACCTATTGTAATTGAAGCTGTTGGAGAGAGAGACTTTCTAAAGTGACTTGAGTTACACATTTCATAGGGTGGCTGAAAGTCAAGCGGTAGCCTCTTAAGCTCTCTTATGGTAATTACCCCCTGTGGTACAGAGACTTAGTTTATTAATAAATATAAGGTTGTCAACTTTAAGAAGCCGATGGCAGTCTCTTATTCCTCAAATGATACCACTTCCTTGAATTATGGTCTTCCTTGTCTCTATAGCTTTACTGTGAGCTATTATAACTATAGTATTTTTTCTTTATCAACCCCGTTCGGTTTCTTCAGCTGAAGGCTTCTCTGATCGAACTGTTTACTTAAATTGAAAATGATAGCAAACCTTTTTTCAGTATTTGATCCGACTTCCTCTTTTTTATCCAACTGATTAAGAATGCTAGTCCCGCTTCTGTTTGTAGTAATATCTTTCTGATTGATTCCTTCACGACCTCAATTTTTGGCTAAGAGAGTTTTAATGGGATTGAATCGAGAGGTATCCCTCCTTATAGGCCCAGCAAGATTTGGTGCCAATATCCTAGTTATTGCCCTTTTCTTATTTATTTTATTTAATAATTTTATCGGTTTATTCCCTTATATTTTTACCGCTACTAGACATTTATCAGTTACCTTAAGACTAGCAGTTCCTCTGTGGATCTCTTTTATTCTATATACTTGGATTAGGGAGACAACGAATGCTTTAGCCCATCTTGTACCTTTAGGAACACCGGTACCTTTAATACCCTTCATGGTATTAATTGAAATCATTAGAAATATGATTCGGCCTATTACACTCTCTGTCCGTCTTGCGGCTAATATAATTGCCGGCCATCTCCTATTGACTCTTTTAGGGGCTCAAGGTACCCTGGAAAATTTATATGTTACTACAATTGTAGTATTTTCACAGATTATCCTATTAATATTGGAATTCTCTGTAGCTATTATTCAATCTTATGTTTTTATGACTCTAATGACTCTCTACGCAAGAGAATAATGAATCAATTAAATCACCCCTATCATTTGGTTAATATTAGACCTTGACCCCTAGCTACCGGAATGGGAGCTTTTGCAATGACTTCTGGACTTGTCAAATGGTTTCATTCATTTGATAGAATGCTATTTTTTACAGGATTAATAACAATCATATTTGTTTCGTATCAATGATGACGAGATGTATCACGAGAAGCTACTTTTCAAGGTATACATTCAACGAAGGTCGGATTTGGGTTGCGATGGGGAATAATCCTATTTATTATCTCTGAAGTTTTCTTTTTTGTCTCTTTCTTTTGGGCATTTTTTCACAGAAGTCTGTCGCCAAATATTGAAGTTGGGGCCCTATGACCCCCAATTGGAGTGGAAAGCTTTAATCCATTTCAAGTACCCCTGCTTAATACAAGTATCCTGCTGGCTTCAGGAGTTACGGTAACTTGAGCCCACCATGCCTTAATAGAAAATAATTTTGATCAATGCCTTCAGGGACTTCTATTCACTGTATTGCTGGGGCTATATTTTTCATTTCTTCAAGGGTTGGAATATATAGAAGCCTCGTTTACTATTGCGGATAGAATCTACGGGTGTACATTCTTTTTAGCGACAGGTTTTCATGGCTTGCATGTACTTATTGGTACTATTTTTCTTATAATTTGTATCTTGCGTCACGCTAAGTGCTACTTTTCTCCCCAACATCATTTCGGGTTTGAAGCTGCAGCTTGATATTGACACTTTGTTGATGTTGTCTGATTGTTTCTCTATCTTTCTATCTACTGATGAGGTGAATAGAATCTTTCTAGTATAAATATTATACTTGACTTCCAATCAAGAGATCCTGTTAGGGAAAGATAATTATTTTAATTTGATTAAGAATTTTTATGCTTGTTTTTATTATATTAACCCTCGGAATGTTTGTGAATAAGAAAGTCTCTCTGGATCGAGAAAAGAGTTCACCATTTGAATGCGGATTCGATCCTTTGAATTCCTCTCGTACCCCCTTTTCTATTCGGTTCTTTGTTATTACCCTAATTTTTCTTATTTTTGATGTAGAGATTACTTTACTCCTACCTATAGTATATTTGAATATATCTTGACCGACAACCTACCTGATTATCTTCTTTACTTTCATCCTTGTTGCAGGGGTATTTTATGAGTGAAGGGAAGGTGCCCTAAGATGAATTAAATAGCCGTTAACTTTATCAAAGACACTTTATTCAGGAGAATAGTTTAAATAGAACATTGGGTTTGCATCCTAAAAGAGGAATGTTCCTTCTCTCAGAGTGAGAATTGATGTTATCAAATCCAGTTTCGACCTGAATTTAGGCCTTTCGGCCCCCACTCTTTAGCAGAAGCTAATTGATAGCGCTTCATTGTTAATGAAGAGGAAGGGATGACCCCTGTTAAGAGGCAGAAAGAAGGATGGGAGCTGCTAACTCTTCAACCGGGTAGTTAAATTCTACTCACTGCCTATTTATATAGTATATTTAATACAATGCATTTTCAATGCATAAATGGATAAATGTCCTTTAAATATTTCCAGGAATCATCCACTCCAACATCTTCAGTGTTGTGCTCTTATTAAGCTATAGAAATATATAAATAGTGTGAATAATAAAGAAGATAGAATAAGTACCTTATATGGAGAGGAGGTTAGAAACGAAAATAGAGATGACCCCCGTAAGCTATTATGATAGATTAATGACGGCCCCGCTTCTTCTACCCAACCACAATCACCCTCATGATAGAGGAGTTCACCCATAAATAAAGGTATGAAGCTTGTTCGCCCTGTAATGAATGGTAAAAATATTATTCTACTTACATAATGTCTTAGGCTTAAACTAAATGATTTGACAAAGTAAGGTAAAATCACCCCTACTGTAATAAGGGAGAGGAGGAGAATCTTTTCAAATGGACCTAAGATGATTCTTACGTCCCCCAGAAAACATCAATAAAAAATATACCCCCCTATAACAGCCCCTCAATAAAGAACAAAAAGAGGAGTTAAATAATCCCCCTCTTCGTCCCTGTATTGACAGCTTAAATTATAATTGTAGGAGCACAAACATATTATTGCAATTCGTGAAGAATAATTTCTTGTTAGAAGACATGAAACTGATATAAGTACGCTAGGAAATAATATATATAGACTCTCTGAAGATTCAATAATTAGATCTTTTGAAAAGAAGCCCGATAAATATGGGAACCCTATTAATCTAAGAGAGCAAACTAAGATAATATAGCTAGTGTAAGGGAGTATCCTGGACACCCCTCCTATTCGACGTATATCTTGTACCCCTAGTGAGTGGATTACGACCCCCGAACACATAAAAAGAAGAGCCTTAAAAAGTGCATGGGCAAAAAGGTGGAAATAGCAAAATAGAGTGAGCCCTAAACCTAGAGAAAATATTATTACCCCTAGCTGGCTTAATGTAGATAACGCAATTACTCGTTTTAGATCGTTTTCTCCGAATGCAGCCAGGCCTGAAAAAAAGGAAGTTAAGGCCCCTATGACAACGAGTAAAAAACACCCTCTCTCTTCAAATGAAGGGGACAAACGAATTATCAGATAAATCCCGGCTGTCACTAGTGTGGATGAATGGACTAGGGATGAGACGGGAGTAGGAGCCGCCATGGCTGCTGGTAGCCATGCAGAAAAAGGTAATTGAGCTCTTTTGGTAAAAGAAGATAGAATAAAGAAAAGCATAATTGATAAAGAGAAGTATCTTAAGAATATGTAATCCCAGCTCTTAGAGTAAAATATTAGCCCTAATGACCATAGAATTAGTACATCACCTACTCGATTTCTTAAGATAGTAATTATTCCTCTAGAGGAAGAATTATAATTTTTGTAAAATATAATTAATAGATATGAAGTGATACCTAACCCATCTCAACCTAATATTAATCTTAATCCATCCGAAGATATAATCAGCAGAACCATAGATGAGATGAATCCTAATATTATGTATATGAAACGATTAACAAAAGTTTCACCTCTTATATAATAAGAAGAATAAATTATAACCTGAGAAGAGATTAAGAGAACTAAGAAGATGAATGATAGTCCTAGCCAACCGAAGCACACTTGGTAATCCAAATGCAAAAAGGATACTTTTAATAAGTAGATTTCATCTGATAGGAATAATAAAAATGAGCAACAAACACTTATTACTCCGGTAAATAGTAAGATATAGCCTGATACAAAATATAACAATACTGTCAGAG